>NW_026894577.1:0-108223 GCF_032452875.1 Bos javanicus
TTCATGCCTGCTCAGCTGCTGATTCTTGCCTGCTGAGGCATGATCTGCAGGAGAGCTACCTGATCAGCACATGAGCAGTCACATGATCAGCGCCTCTCAGTCACCTGATCACTGCATGACAGGCACGTGATCAGTGCCTGCTGAGGTGCGGGATCAGCGCCTGCTCAGCTGCCTGATAATCGCCAGCTGGGCCAGGATTCATGCCTGCTCAGCTGCCTGATAATCGCCAGCTGGGCCGCAGGATTCATGCCTGCTCAGCTGCCTGATAACCGCCAGCTGGGCCGCAGGATTCATGCCTGCTCAGCTGCCTGATAACCGCCAGCTGGGCCGCAGGATTCATGCCTGCTCAGCTGCCTGATAATCGCCAGCTGGGCCGCAGGATTCATGCCTGCTCAGCTGCCTGATAATCGCCAGCTGGGCCGGGATTCATGCCTGCTCAGCTGCCTGATAATCGCCAGCTGGGCCGCAGGATTCATGCCTGCTCAGCTGCCTGATAATGCCCAGCTGGGCCGCAGGATTCATGCCTGCTCAGCTGCCTGATAATCGCCAGCTGGGCCGCAGGATTCATGCCTGCTCAGCTGCCTGATAATCGCCAGCTGGGCCGCAGGATTCATGCCTGCTCAGCTGCCTGATAATCCCAGCTGGGCCGCAGGATTCATGCCTGCTCAGCTGCCTGATAATCGCCAGCTGGGCCGCAGGATTCATGCCTGCTCAGCTGCCTGATAATCGCCAGCTGGGCCGCAGGATTCATGCCTGCTCAGCTGCTTGATTCTTGCCTGCTGAGGCACATGATCCGTGCAGGAGAGCTACCTGATCAGCACATGAGCAGTCACATGATCAGCGCCTCTCAGTCACCTGATCACTGCATGACAGGCACGTGATCAGTGCCTGCTGAGGTGCGGGATCAGCGCCTGCTCAGCTGCCTGATAATCGCCAGCTGGGCCGCAGGATTCATGCCTGCTCAGCTGCCTGATAATCGCCAGCTGGGCCGCAGGATTCATGCCTGCTCAGCTGCCTGATAACCGCCAGCTGGGCCGCAGGATTCATGCCTGCTCAGCTGCCTGATAACCGCCAGCTGGGCCGCAGGATTCATGCCTGCTCAGCTGCCTGATAATCGCCAGCTGGGCCGCAGGATTCATGCCTGCTCAGCTGCCTGATAATCGCCAGCTGGGCCGCAGGATTCATGCCTGCTCAGCTGCCTGATAATCGCTGGGCCGCAGGATTCATGCCTGCTCAGCTGCCTGATTCTTGCCTGCTGGGCACAGATCCGTGCGGAGGCTGCTGATCAGCACTGAGCAGTCCGCATGATCGGCCTCTCAGTCACTGATCACTGCATGACAGCCGTGATCAGTGCCTGCTGAGGTGCGGGATCAGCGCCTGCTCAGCTGCCTGATAATCGCCAGCTGGGCCGCAGGATTCATGCCTGCTCAGCTGCCTGATAATCGCCAGCTGGGCCGCAGGATTCATGCCTGCTCAGCTGCCTGATAATCGCCAGCTGGGCCGCAGGATTCATGCCTGCTCAGCTGCCTGATAACCGCCAGCTGGGCCGCAGGATTCATGCCTGCTCAGCTGCCTGATAATCGCCAGCTGGGCCGCAGGATTCATGCCTGCTCAGCTGCCTGATAATCGCCAGCTGGGCCGCAGGATTCATGCCTGCTCAGCTGCCTGATAATCGCCAGCTGGGCCGCAGGATTCATGCCTGCTCAGCTGCCTGATAATCGCCAGCTGGGCCGCAGGATTCATGCCTGCTCAGCTGCTGATTCTTGCCTGCTGAGGCACATGATCCGTGCAGGAGAGCTGCCTGATCAGCACATGAGCAGTCACATGATCAGCGCCTCTCAGTCACCTGATCACTGCATGACAGGCACGTGATCAGTGCCTGCTGAGGTGCGGGATCCTGCTCAGCTGCCTGATAATCGCCAGCTGGGCCGCAGGATTCATGCCTGCTCAGCTGCCTGATAATCGCCAGCTGGGCCGCAGGATTCATGCCTGCTCAGCTGCCTGATAATCGCCAGCTGGGCCGCAGGATTCATGCCTGCTCAGCTGCCTGATAATCGCCAGCTGGGCCGCAGGATTCATGCCTGCTCAGCTGCCTGATAATCGCCAGCTGGGCCGCAGGATTCATGCCTGCTCAGCTGCCTGATAATCGCCAGCTGGGCCGCAGGATTCATGCCTGCTCAGCTGCTTGATTCTTGCCTGCTGAGGCACATGATCCGTGCAGGAGAGCTACCTGATCAGCACATGAGCAGTCACATGATCAGCGCCTCTCAGTCACCTGATCACTGCATGACAGGCACGTGATCAGTGCCTGCTGAGGTGCGGGATCAGCGCCTGCTCAGCTGCCTGATAATCGCCAGCTGGGCCGCAGGATTCATGCCTGCTCAGCTGCCTGATAATCGCCAGCTGGGCCGCAGGATTCATGCCTGCTCAGCTGCCTGATAATCGCCAGCTGGGCCGCAGGATTCATGCCTGCTCAGCTGCCTGATAATCGCCAGCTGGGCCGCAGGATTCATGCCTGCTCAGCTGCCTGATAATCGCCAGCTGGGCCGCAGGATTCATGCCTGCTCAGCTGCCTGATAATCGCCAGCTGGGCCGCAGGATTCATGCCTGCTCAGCTGCCTGATAATCGCCAGCTGGGCCGCAGGATTCATGCCTGCTCAGCTGCCTGATAATCGCCAGCTGGGCCGCAGGATTCATGCCTGCTCAGCTGCCTGATAATCGCCAGCTGGGCCGCAGGATTCATGCCTGCTCAGCTGCCTGATAATCGCCAGCTGGGCCGCAGGATTCATGCCTGCTCAGCTGCCTGATAATCGCCAGCTGGGCCGCAGGATTCATGCCTGCTCAGCTGCCTGATAATCGCCAGCTGGGCCGCAGGATTCATGCCTGCTCAGCTGCCTGATAATCGCCAGCTGGGCCGCAGGATTCATGCCTGCTCAGCTGCCTGATAACGCCAGCTGGGCCGCAGGATTCATGCCTGCTCAGCTGCCTGATAATCGCCAGCTGGGCCGCAGGATTCATGCCTGCTCAGCTGCCTGATAATCGCCAGCTGGGCCGCAGGATTCATGCCTGCTCAGCTGCTTGATTCTTGCCTGCTGAGGCACATGATCCGTGCAGGAGAGCTACCTGATCAGCACATGAGCAGTCACATGATCAGCGCCTCTCAGTCACCTGATCACTGCATGACAGGCACGTGATCAGTGCCTGCTGAGGTGCGGGATCAGCGCCTGCTCAGCTGCCTGATAATCGCCAGCTGGGCCGCAGGATTCATGCCTGCTCAGCTGCCTGATAATCGCTGGGCCGCAGGATTCATGCCTGCTCAGCTGCCTGATAATCGCCAGCTGGGCAGGATTCATGCCTGCTCAGCTGCCTGATAATCGCCAGCTGGGCCGCAGGATTCATGCCTGCTCAGCTGCCTGATAATCGCCAGCTGGGCCGCAGGATTCATGCCTGCTCAGCTGCCTGATAATCGCCAGCTGGGCCGCAGGATTCATGCCTGCTCAGCTGCCTGATAACGCCAGCTGGGCCGCAGGATTCATGCCTGCTCAGCTGCCTGATTCTTGCCTGCTGGGCACATGATCCATGCAGGAGCTACCTGATCAGCATGAGCAGTCACATGATCAGCGCCTCTTCACCTGATCCTGCATGACAGGCACGTGATCAGTGCCTGCTGAGTGCGGATTCAGCGCCTGCTCAGCTGCCTGATAATCGCCAGCTGGGCCGCAGGATTCATGCCTGCTCAGCTGCCTGATAATCGCCAGCTGGGCCGCAGGATTCATGCCTGCTCAGCTGCCTGATAATGCCAGCTGGGCCGCAGGATTCATGCCTGCTCAGCTGCCTGATAATCGCCAGCTGGGCCGCAGGATTCATGCCTGCTCAGCTGCCTGATAATCGCCAGCTGGGCCGCAGGATTCATGCCTGCTCAGCTGCCTGATAATCGCCAGCTGGGCCGCAGGATTCATGCCTGCTCAGCTGCCTGATAATCGCCAGCTGGGCCGCAGGATTCATGCCTGCTCAGCTGCCTGATAACCGCCAGCTGGGCCGCAGGATTCATGCCTGCTCAGCTGCCTGATAATCGCCAGCTGGGCCGCAGGATTCATGCCTGCTCAGCTGCCTGATAATCGCCAGCTGGGCCGCAGGATTCATGCCTGCTCAGCTGCCTGATAATCGCCAGCTGGGCCGCAGGATTCATGCCTGCTCAGCTGCCTGATAATCGCCAGCTGGGCCGCAGGATTCATGCCTGCTCAGCTGCCTGATAATCGCCAGCTGGGCCGCAGGATTCATGCCTGCTCAGCTGCCTGATAACGCCAGCTGGGCCGCAGGATTCATGCCTGCTCAGCTGCCTGATAATCGCCAGCTGGGCCGCAGGATTCATGCCTGCTCAGCTGCCTGATAATCGCCAGCTGGGCCGCAGGATTCATGCCTGCTCAGCTGCCTGATAATCGCCAGCTGGGCCGCAGGATTCATGCCTGCTCAGCTGCTGATTCGCCTGCTGAGGCACATGATCCGTGCAGGAGAGCTACCTGATCAGCATGAGCAGTCACATGATCAGCGCCTCTCAGTCACCTGATCACTGCATGACAGGCACGTGATCAGTGCCTGCTGAGGTGCGGGATCAGCGCCTGCTCAGCTGCCTGATAATCGCCAGCTGGGCCGCAGGATTCATGCCTGCTCAGCTGCCTGATAACGCCAGCTGGGCCGCAGGATTCATGCCTGCTCAGCTGCCTGATAATCGCCAGCTGGGCCGCAGGATTCATGCCTGCTCAGCTGCCTGATAATCGCCAGCTGGGCCGCAGGATTCATGCCTGCTCAGCTGCCTGATAATCGCCAGCTGGGCCGCAGGATTCATGCCTGCTCAGCTGCCTGATAATCGCCAGCTGGGCCGCAGGATTCATGCCTGCTCAGCTGCCTGATAATCGCCAGCTGGGCCGCAGGATTCATGCCTGCTCAGCTGCTTGATTCTTGCCTGCTGAGGCACATGATCCGTGCAGGAGAGCTACCTGATCAGCACATGAGCAGTCACATGATCAGCGCCTCTCAGTCACCTGATCACTGCATGACAGGCACGTGATCAGTGCCTGCTGAGGTGCGGGATCAGCGCCTGCTCAGCTGCCTGATGTGCCAGCTGGGCCGCAGGATTCATGCCTGCTCAGCTGCCTGATAATCGCCAGCTGGGCCGCAGGATTCATGCCTGCTCAGCTGCCTGATAATCGCCAGCTGGGCCGCAGGATTCATGCCTGCTCAGCTGCCTGATAATCGCCAGCTGGGCCGCAGGATTCATGCCTGCTCAGCTGCCTGATAATCGCCAGCTGGGCCGCAGGATTCATGCCTGCTCAGCTGCCTGATAATCGCCAGCTGGGCCGCAGGATTCATGCCTGCTCAGCTGCCTGATAATCGCCAGCTGGGCCGCAGGATTCATGCCTGCTCAGCTGCCTGATAATCGCCAGCTGGGCCGCAGGATTCATGCCTGCTCAGCTGCCTGATAATCGCCAGCTGGGCCGCAGGATTCATGCCTGCTCAGCTGCCTGATAATCGCCAGCTGGGCCGCAGGATTCATGCCTGCTCAGCTGCCTGATAATCGCCAGCTGGGCCGCAGGATTCATGCCTGCTCAGCTGCCTGATAATCGCCAGCTGGGCCGCAGGATTCATGCCTGCTCAGCTGCCTGATAATCGCCAGCTGGGCCGCAGGATTCATGCCTGCTCAGCTGCCTGATAATCGCCAGCTGGGCCGCAGGATTCATGCCTGCTCAGCTGCCTGATAATCGCCAGCTGGGCCGCAGGATTCATGCCTGCTCAGCTGCCTGATAATCGCCAGCTGGGCCGCAGGATTCATGCCTGCTCAGCTGCCTGATAACGCCAGCTGGGCCGCAGGATTCATGCCTGCTCAGCTGCCTGATAATCGCCAGCTGGGCCGCAGGATTCATGCCTGCTCAGCTGCCTGATAATCGCCAGCTGGGCCGCAGGATTCATGCCTGCTCAGCTGCCTGATAATCGCCAGCTGGGCCGCAGGATTCATGCCTGCTCAGCTGCTTGATTCTTGCCTGCTGAGGCACATGATCCGTGCAGGAGAGCTACCTGATCAGCACATGAGCAGTCACATGATCAGCGCCTCTCAGTCACCTGATCACTGCATGACAGGCACGTGATCAGTGCCTGCTGAGGTGCGGGATCAGCGCCTGCTCAGCTGCCTGATAATCGCCAGCTGGGCCGCAGGATTCATGCCTGCTCAGCTGCCTGATAATCGCCAGCTGGGCCGCAGGATTCATGCCTGCTCAGCTGCCTGATAATCGCCAGCTGGGCCGCAGGATTCATGCCTGCTCAGCTGCCTGATAATCGCCAGCTGGGCCGCAGGATTCATGCCTGCTCAGCTGCCTGATAATCGCCAGCTGGGCCGCAGGATTCATGCCTGCTCAGCTGCCTGATAATCGCCAGCTGGGCCGCAGGATTCATGCCTGCTCAGCTGCCTGATAATCGCCAGCTGGGCCGCAGGATTCATGCCTGCTCAGCTGCCTGATAATCGCCAGCTGGGCCGCAGGATTCATGCCTGCTCAGCTGCCTGATAATCGCCAGCTGGGCCGCAGGATTCATGCCTGCTCAGCTGCCTGATAATCCCAGCTGGGCCGCAGGATTCATGCCTGCTCAGCTGCCTGATAATCGCCAGCTGGGCCGCAGGATTCATGCCTGCTCAGCTGCCTGATAATCGCCAGCTGGGCCGCAGGATTCATGCCTGCTCAGCTGCCTGATAATCGCCAGCTGGGCCGCAGGATTCATGCCTGCTCAGCTGCCTGATAATCGCCAGCTGGGCCGCAGGATTCATGCCTGCTCAGCTGCCTGATAATCGCCAGCTGGGCCGCAGGATTCATGCCTGCTCAGCTGCCTGATAATCGCCAGCTGGGCCGCAGGATTCATGCCTGCTCAGCTGCCTGATAATCGCCAGCTGGGCCGCAGGATTCATGCCTGCTCAGCTGCTGATTCTTGCCTGCTGAGGCACATGATCCGTGCAGGAGAGCTACCTGATCAGCACATGAGCAGTCACATGATCAGCGCCTCTCAGTCTGATCACTGCATGACAGGCACGTGATCAGTGCCTGCTGCGGGATCAGCGCCTGCTCAGCTGCCTGATAATCGCCAGCTGGGCCGCAGGATTCATGCCTGCTCAGCTGCCTGATAATCGCCAGCTGGGCCGCAGGATTCATGCCTGCTCAGCTGCCTGATAATCGCCAGCTGGGCCGCAGGATTCATGCCTGCTCAGCTGCCTGATAATCGCCAGCTGGGCCGCAGGATTCATGCCTGCTCAGCTGCCTGATAATCGCCAGCTGGGCCGCAGGATTCATGCCTGCTCAGCTGCCTGATAATCGCCAGCTGGGCCGCAGGATTCATGCCTGCTCAGCTGCCTGATAATCGCCAGCTGGGCCGCAGGATTCATGCCTGCTCAGCTGCCTGATAATCGCCAGCTGGGCCGCAGGATTCATGCCTGCTCAGCTGCCTGATAACGCAGCAGTCCGCAGGATCTCAGTGCCTGCTGCATGCAGCCGTGATCATGCCTGCTGAGGTGCAGGATTCATGCCTGCTCAGCTGCCTGATAATCGCCAGCTGGGCCGCAGGATTCATGCCTGCTCAGCTGCCTGATAATCGCCAGCTGGGCCGCAGGATTCATGCCTGCTCAGCTGCCTGATAATCGCCAGCTGGGCCGCAGGATTCATGCCTGCTCAGCTGCCTGATAATCGCCAGCTGGGCCGCAGGATTCATGCCTGCTCAGCTGCCTGATAATCGCCAGCTGGGCCGCAGGATTCATGCCTGCTCAGCTGCCTGATAATCGCCAGCTGGGCCGCAGGATTCATGCCTGCTCAGCTGCCTGATAATCGCCAGCTGGGCCGCAGGATTCATGCCTGCTCAGCTGCCTGATAATCGCCAGCTGGGCCGCAGGATTCATGCCTGCTCAGCTGCCTGATAATCGCCAGCTGGGCCGCAGGATTCATGCCTGCTCAGCTGCCTGATAATCGCCAGCTGGGCCGCAGGATTCATGCCTGCTCAGCTGCTTGATTCTTGCCTGCTGAGGCACATGATCCGTGCAGGAGAGCTACCTGATCAGCACATGAGCAGTCACATGATCAGCGCCTCTCAGTCACCTGATCACTGCATGACAGGCACGTGATCAGTGCCTGCTGAGGTGCGGGATCAGCGCCTGCTCAGCTGCCTGATAATCGCCAGCTGGGCCGCAGGATTCATGCCTGCTCAGCTGCCTGATAATCGCCAGCTGGGCCGCAGGATTCATGCCTGCTCAGCTGCCTGATTCTTGCCAGCTGGGCCGCAGATCCGTGCAGCTCAGCTGCCTGATCAGCACATGAGCAGTCACATGATCAGCGCCTCTCAGTCACCTGATCACTGCATGACAGGCACGTGATCAGTGCCTGCTAGGCGGGATCATGCCTGCTCAGCTGCCTGATAATCGCCAGCTGGGCCGCAGGATTCATGCCTGCTCAGCTGCCTGATAATCGCCAGCTGGGCCGCAGGATTCATGCCTGCTCAGCTGCCTGATAATCGCCAGCTGGGCCGCAGGATTCATGCCTGCTCAGCTGCCTGATAATCGCCAGCTGGGCCGCAGGATTCATGCCTGCTCAGCTGCCTGATAATCGCCAGCTGGGCCGCAGGATTCATGCCTGCTCAGCTGCCTGATAATCGCCAGCTGGGCCGCAGGATTCATGCCTGCTCAGCTGCCTGATAATCGCCAGCTGGGCCGCAGGATTCATGCCTGCTCAGCTGCCTGATAATCGCCAGCTGGGCCGCAGGATTCATGCCTGCTCAGCTGCCTGATAATCGCCAGCTGGGCCGCAGGATTCATGCCTGCTCAGCTGCTTGATTCTTGCCTGCTGAGGCACATGATCCGTGCAGGAGAGCTACCTGATCAGCACATGAGCAGTCACATGATCAGCGCCTCTCAGTCACCTGATCACTGCATGACAGGCACGTGATCAGTGCCTGCTGAGGTGCGGGATCAGCGCCTGCTCAGCTGCCTGATAATCGCCAGCTGGGCCGCAGGATTCATGCCTGCTCAGCTGCCTGATAATCGCCAGCTGGGCCGCAGGATTCATGCCTGCTCAGCTGCCTGATAACCGCCAGCTGGGCCGCAGGATTCATGCCTGCTCAGCTGCCTGATAATCGCCAGCTGGGCCGCAGGATTCATGCCTGCTCAGCTGCCTGATAATCGCCAGCTGGGCCGCAGGATTCATGCCTGCTCAGCTGCCTGATAACGCCAGCTGGGCCGCAGGATTCATGCCTGCTCAGCTGCCTGATAATCGCCAGCTGGGCCGCAGGATTCATGCCTGCTCAGCTGCCTGATAATCGCCAGCTGGGCCGCAGGATTCATGCCTGCTCAGCTGCCTGATAATCGCCAGCTGGGCCGCAGGATTCATGCCTGCTCAGCTGCCTGATAATCGCCAGCTGGGCCGCAGGATTCATGCCTGCTCAGCTGCCTGATAATCGCCAGCTGGGCCGCAGGATTCATGCCTGCTCAGCTGCCTGATAATCGCCAGCTGGGCCGCAGGATTCATGCCTGCTCAGCTGCTTGATTCTTGCCTGCTGAGGCACATGATCCGTGCAGGAGAGCTACCTGATCAGCACATGAGCAGTCACATGATCAGCGCCTCTCAGTCACCTGATCATGCCAGGCACGTGATCAGTGCCTGCTGAGGTGCGGGATCAGCGCCTGCTCAGCTGCCTGATAATCGCCAGCTGGGCCGCAGGATTCATGCCTGCTCAGCTGCCTGATAATCGCCAGCTGGGCCGCAGGATTCATGCCTGCTCAGCTGCCTGATAATCGCCAGCTGGGCCGCAGGATTCATGCCTGCTCAGCTGCCTGATAATCGCCAGCTGGGCCGCAGGATTCATGCCTGCTCAGCTGCCTGATAATCGCCAGCTGGGCCGCAGGATTCATGCCTGCTCAGCTGCCTGATAATCGCCAGCTGGGCCGCAGGATTCATGCCTGCTCAGCTGCCTGATAATCGCCAGCTGGGCCGCAGGATTCATGCCTGCTCAGCTGCCTGATAATCGCCAGCTGGGCCGCAGGATTCATGCCTGCTCAGCTGCCTGATAATCGCCAGCTGGGCCGCAGGATTCATGCCTGCTCAGCTGCCTGATAATCGCCAGCTGGGCCGCAGGATTCATGCCTGCTCAGCTGCCTGATAATCGCCAGCTGGGCCGCAGGATTCATGCCTGCTCAGCTGCCTGATAATCGCCAGCTGGGCCGCAGGATTCATGCCTGCTCAGCTGCCTGATAATCGCCAGCTGGGCCGCAGGATTCATGCCTGCTCAGCTGCCTGATAATCGCCAGCTGGGCCGCAGGATTCATGCCTGCTCAGCTGCCTGATAATCGCCAGCTGGGCCGCAGGATTCATGCCTGCTCAGCTGCCTGATAATCGCCAGCTGGGCCGCAGGATTCATGCCTGCTCAGCTGCCTGATAATCGCCAGCTGGGCCGCAGGATTCATGCCTGCTCAGCTGCCTGATAATCGCCAGCTGGGCCGCAGGATTCATGCCTGCTCAGCTGCCTGATAATCGCCAGCTGGGCCGCAGGATTCATGCCTGCTCAGCTGCCTGATAATCGCCAGCTGGGCCGCAGGATTCATGCCTGCTCAGCTGCTTGATTCTTGCCTGCTGAGGCACATGATCCGTGCAGGAGCTACCTGATCAGCACATGAGCAGTCACATGATCAGCGCCTCTCAGTCACCTGATCACTGCATGACAGGCACGTGATCAGTGCCTGCTGAGGTGCGGGATCAGCGCCTGCTCAGCTGCCTGATAATCGCCAGCTGGGCCGCAGGATTCATGCCTGCTCAGCTGCCTGATAATCGCCAGCTGGGCCGCAGGATTCATGCCTGCTCAGCTGCCTGATAAGCCAGCTGGGCACAGGATTCATGCCTGCTCAGCTGCCTGATCAGCCAGCTGGGCCGCAGGATTCATGCCTGATCAGCTGCCTGATAATCGCCAGCTGGGCGCAGGATCATGCCTGCTCAGCTGCCTGATAATCGCCAGCTGGGCCGCAGGATTCATGCCTGCTCAGCTGCCTGATAATCGCCAGCTGGGCCGCAGGATTCATGCCTGCTCAGCTGCCTGATAATCGCCAGCTGGGCCGCAGGATTCATGCCTGCTCAGCTGCCTGATAATCGCCAGCTGGGCCGCAGGATTCATGCCTGCTCAGCTGCCTGATAATCGCCAGCTGGGCCGCAGGATTCATGCCTGCTCAGCTGCCTGATAATCGCCAGCTGGGCCGCAGGATTCATGCCTGCTCAGCTGCCTGATAATCGCCAGCTGGGCCGCAGGATTCATGCCTGCTCAGCTGCCTGATAATCGCCAGCTGGGCCGCAGGATTCATGCCTGCTCAGCTGCCTGATAATCGCCAGCTGGGCCGCAGGATTCATGCCTGCTCAGCTGCCTGATAATCGCCAGCTGGGCCGCAGGATTCATGCCTGCTCAGCTGCCTGATAATCGCCAGCTGGGCCGCAGGATTCATGCCTGCTCAGCTGCCTGATAATCGCCAGCTGGGCCGCAGGAT
This sequence comes from Bos javanicus, assembly GCF_032452875.1. NCBI lineage: Eukaryota > Metazoa > Chordata > Mammalia > Artiodactyla > Bovidae > Bos > Bos javanicus. The sequence goes on from NW_026894577.1 coordinate 11,549, forward strand.
TCATGCCTGCTCAGCTGCTGATGCTGCTGAGGCACATGATCCGTGCAGGAGAGCTACCTGATCAGCACATGAGCAGTCACATGATCAGCGCCTCTCAGCACTGATCACTGCATGACAGGCACGTGATCAGTGCCTGCTGAGGTGCGGGATCAGCGCCTGCTCAGCTGCCTGATAATCGCCAGCTGGGCCGCAGGATTCATGCCTGCTCAGCTGCCTGATAATCGCCAGCTGGGCCGCAGGATTCATGCCTGCTCAGCTGCCTGATAATCGCCAGCTGGGCCGCAGGATTCATGCCTGCTCAGCTGCCTGATAATCGCCAGCTGGGCCGCAGGATTCATGCCTGCTCAGCTGCCTGATAATCGCCAGCTGGGCCGCAGGATTCATGCCTGCTCAGCTGCCTGATAATCGCCAGCTGGGCCGCAGGATTCATGCCTGCTCAGCTGCCTGATAATCGCCAGCTGGGCCGCAGGATTCATGCCTGCTCAGCTGCCTGATAATCGCCAGCTGGGCCGCAGGATTCATGCCTGCTCAGCTGCCTGATAATCGCCAGCTGGGCCGCAGGATTCATGCCTGCTCAGCTGCCTGATAATCGCCAGCTGGGCCGCAGGATTCATGCCTGCTCAGCTGCCTGATAATCGCCAGCTGGGCCGCAGGATTCATGCCTGCTCAGCTGCCTGATAATCGCCAGCTGGGCCGCAGGATTCATGCCTGCTCAGCTGCCTGATAATCGCCAGCTGGGCCGCAGGATTCATGCCTGCTCAGCTGCCTGATAATCGCCAGCTGGGCCGCAGGATTCATGCCTGCTCAGCTGCCTGATAATCGCCAGCTGGGCCGCAGGATTCATGCCTGCTCAGCTGCTGATTCTTGCCTGCTGAGGCACATGATCCGTGCAGGAGAGCTACCTGATCAGCACATGAGCAGTCACATGATCAGCGCCTCTCAGTCACCTGATCACTGCATGACAGGCACGTGATCAGTGCCTGCTGGGTGCGGGATCAGCGCCTGCTCAGCTGCCTGATAATCGCCAGCTGGGCCGCAGGATTCATGCCTGCTCAGCTGCCTGATAATCGCCAGCTGGGCCGCAGGATTCATGCCTGCTCAGCTGCCTGATAATCGCCAGCTGGGCCGCAGGATTCATGCCTGCTCAGCTGCCTGATAATCGCCAGCTGGGCCGCAGGATTCATGCCTGCTCAGCTGCCTGATAATCGCCAGCTGGGCCGCAGGATTCATGCCTGCTCAGCTGCCTGATAATCGCCAGCTGGGCCGCAGGATTCATGCCTGCTCAGCTGCCTGATAATCGCCAGCTGGGCCGCAGGATTCATGCCTGCTCAGCTGCCTGATAATCGCCAGCTGGGCCGCAGGATTCATGCCTGCTCAGCTGCCTGATAATCGCCAGCTGGGCCGCAGGATTCATGCCTGCTCAGCTGCCTGATAATCGCCAGCTGGGCCGCAGGATTCATGCCTGCTCAGCTGCCTGATAATCGCCAGCTGGGCCGCAGGATTCATGCCTGCTCAGCTGCCTGATAATCGCCAGCTGGGCCGCAGGATTCATGCCTGCTCAGCTGCCTGATAATCGCCAGCTGGGCCGCAGGATTCATGCCTGCTCAGCTGCCTGATAATCGCCAGCTGGGCCGCAGGATTCATGCCTGCTCAGCTGCCTGATAATCGCCAGCTGGGCCGCAGGATTCATGCCTGCTCAGCTGCCTGATAATCGCCAGCTGGGCCGCAGGATTCATGCCTGCTCAGCTGCCTGATAATCGCCAGCTGGGCCGCAGGATTCATGCCTGCTCAGCTGCTTGATTCTTGCCAGCTGGGCACATGATCCGTGCAGGAGAGCTGCCTGATCAGCACATGAGCAGTCACATGATCAGCGCCTCTCAGTCACCTGATCACTGCATGACAGGCACGTGATCAGTGCCTGCTGGGTGCAGGATCAGCGCCTGCTCAGCTGCCTGATAATCGCCAGCTGGGCCGCAGGATTCATGCCTGCTCAGCTGCCTGATAATCGCCAGCTGGGCCGCAGGATTCATGCCTGCTCAGCTGCCTGATAATCGCCAGCTGGGCCGCAGGATTCATGCCTGCTCAGCTGCCTGATAATCGCCAGCTGGGCCGCAGGATTCATGCCTGCTCAGCTGCCTGATAATCGCCAGCTGGGCCGCAGGATTCATGCCTGCTCAGCTGCCTGATAATCGCCAGCTGGGCCGCAGGATTCATGCCTGCTCAGCTGCCTGATAATCGCCAGCTGGGCCGCAGGATTCATGCCTGCTCAGCTGCCTGATAATCGCCAGCTGGGCCGCAGGATTCATGCCTGCTCAGCTGCCTGATAATCGCCAGCTGGGCAGTCACATGATCAGCGCCTCTCAGTCACCTGATCCTGCATGACAGGCACGTGCTCAGTGCCTGCTGATCGCCAGCTGGGCCGCAGGATTCATGCCTGCTCAGCTGCCTGATAATCGCCAGCTGGGCCGCAGGATTCATGCCTGCTCAGCTGCCTGATAATCGCCAGCTGGGCCGCAGGATTCATGCCTGCTCAGCTGCCTGATAATCGCCAGCTGGGCCGCAGGATTCATGCCTGCTCAGCTGCCTGATAATCGCCAGCTGGGCCGCAGGATTCATGCCTGCTCAGCTGCCTGATAATCGCCAGCTGGGCCGCAGGATTCATGCCTGCTCAGCTGCCTGATAATCGCCAGCTGGGCCGCAGGATTCATGCCTGCTCAGCTGCCTGATAATCGCCAGCTGGGCCGCAGGATTCATGCCTGCTCAGCTGCCTGATAATCGCCAGCTGGGCCGCAGGATTCATGCCTGCTCAGCTGCCTGATAATCGCCAGCTGGGCCGCAGGATTCATGCCTGCTCAGCTGCCTGATAATCGCCAGCTGGGCCGCAGGATTCATGCCTGCTCAGCTGCTTGATTCTTGCCTGCTGAGGCACATGATCCGTGCAGGAGAGCTACCTGATCAGCACATGAGCAGTCACATGATCAGCGCCTCTCAGTCACCTGATCACTGCATGACAGGCACGTGATCAGTGCCTGCTGAGGTGCGGGATCAGCGCCTGCTCAGCTGCCTGATAATCGCCAGCTGGGCCGCAGGATTCATGCCTGCTCAGCTGCCTGATAATCGCCAGCTGGGCCGCAGGATTCATGCCTGCTCAGCTGCTTGATTCTTGCCTGCTGGGGCACATGATCCGTGCAGGAGAGCTGCCTGATCAGCACATGAGCAGTCACATGATCAGCGCCTCTCAGTCACCTGATCACTGCATGACAGGCACGTGATCAGTGCCTGCTGAGGTGCGGGATCAGCGCCTGCTCAGCTGCCTGATAATCGCCAGCTGGGCCGCAGGATTCATGCCTGCTCAGCTGCCTGATAATCGCCAGCTGGGCCGCAGGATTCATGCCTGCTCAGCTGCCTGATAATCGCCAGCTGGGCCGCAGGATTCATGCCTGCTCAGCTGCCTGATAATCGCCAGCTGGGCCGCAGGATTCATGCCTGCTCAGCTGCCTGATAATCGCCAGCTGGGCCGCAGGATTCATGCCTGCTCAGCTGCCTGATAACCGCCAGCTGGGCCGCAGGATTCATGCCTGCTCAGCTGCCTGATAACGCCAGCTGGGCCGCAGGATTCATGCCTGCTCAGCTGCCTGATAATCGCCAGCTGGGCCGCAGGATTCATGCCTGCTCAGCTGCCTGATAATCGCCAGCTGGGCCGCAGGATTCATGCCTGCTCAGCTGCTTGATTCTTGCCTGAGGCACATGATCCGTGCAGGAGAGCTACCTGATCAGCACATGAGCAGTCACATGATCAGCGCCTCTCAGTCACCTGATCACTGCATGACAGGCACGTGATCAGTGCCTGCTGAGGTGCGGGATCAGCGCCTGCTCAGCTGCCTGATAATCGCCAGCTGGGCCGCAGGATTCATGCCTGCTCAGCTGCCTGATAATCGCCAGCTGGGCCGCAGGATTCATGCCTGCTCAGCTGCCTGATAATCGCCAGCTGGGCCGCAGGATTCATGCCTGCTCAGCTGCCTGATAATCGCCAGCTGGGCCGCAGGATTCATGCCTGCTCAGCTGCCTGATAACGCCAGCTGGGCCGCAGGATTCATGCCTGCTCAGCTGCCTGATAATCGCCAGCTGGGCCGCAGGATTCATGCCTGCTCAGCTGCCTGATAATCGCCAGCTGGGCCGCAGGATTCATGCCTGCTCAGCTGCCTGATAATCGCCAGCTGGGCCGCAGGATTCATGCCTGCTCAGCTGCCTGATAATCGCCAGCTGGGCCGCAGGATTCATGCCTGCTCAGCTGCCTGATAATCGCCAGCTGGGCCGCAGGATTCATGCCTGCTCAGCTGCCTGATAATCGCCAGCTGGGCCGCAGGATTCATGCCTGCTCAGCTGCCTGATAATCGCCAGCTGGGCCGCAGGATTCATGCCTGCTCAGCTGCCTGATAGCCAGCTGGGCACATGATCCGTGCCTGAGAGCTACCTGATCAGCACCAGCTGTCACGATCAGGCCTCTCATCACCTGATCAGCATGACCTGATGATCAGCCTGCTGAGTGCAGGATCAGCGCCTGCTCAGCTGCCTGATAATCGCCAGCTGGGCCGCAGGATTCATGCCTGCTCAGCTGCCTGATAATCGCCAGCTGGGCCGCAGGATTCATGCCTGCTCAGCTGCCTGATAATCGCCAGCTGGGCCGCAGGATTCATGCCTGCTCAGCTGCCTGATAATCGCCAGCTGGGCCGCAGGATTCATGCCTGCTCAGCTGCCTGATAATCGCCAGCTGGGCCGCAGGATTCATGCCTGCTCAGCTGCCTGATAATCGCCAGCTGGGCCGCAGGATTCATGCCTGCTCAGCTGCCTGATAATCGCCAGCTGGGCCGCAGGATTCATGCCTGCTCAGCTGCCTGATAATCGCCAGCTGGGCCGCAGGATTCATGCCTGCTCAGCTGCCTGATAATCGCCAGCTGGGCCGCAGGATTCATGCCTGCTCAGCTGCCTGATAATCGCCAGCTGGGCCGCAGGATTCATGCCTGCTCAGCTGCCTGATAATCGCCAGCTGGGCCGCAGGATTCATGCCTGCTCAGCTGCCTGATAATCGCCAGCTGGGCCGCAGGATTCATGCCTGCTCAGCTGCCTGATAATCGCCAGCTGGGCCGCAGGATTCATGCCTGCTCAGCTGCCTGATAATCGCCAGCTGGGCCGCAGGATTCATGCCTGCTCAGCTGCCTGATAATCGCCAGCTGGGCCGCAGGATTCATGCCTGCTCAGCTGCCTGATAATCGCCAGCTGGGCCGCAGGATTCATGCCTGCTCAGCTGCCTGATAATCGCCAGCTGGGCCGCAGGATTCATGCCTGCTCAGCTGCCTGATAATCGCCAGCTGGGCCGCAGGATTCATGCCTGCTCAGCTGCCTGATAATCGCCAGCTGGGCCGCAGGATTCATGCCTGCTCAGCTGCCTGATAATCGCCAGCTGGGCCGCAGGATTCATGCCTGCTCAGCTGCTTGATTCTTGCCTGCTGAGGCACATGATCCGTGCAGGAGAGCTACCTGATCAGCACATGAGCAGTCACATGATCAGCGCCTCTCAGTCACCTGATCACTGCATGACAGGCACGTGATCAGTGCCTGCTGAGGTGCGGGATCAGCGCCTGCTCAGCTGCCTGATAATCGCCAGCTGGGCCGCAGGATTCATGCCTGCTCAGCTGCCTGATAATCGCCAGCTGGGCCGCAGGATTCATGCCTGCTCAGCTGCCTGATAATCGCCAGCTGGGCCGCAGGATTCATGCCTGCTCAGCTGCCTGATAATCGCCAGCTGGGCCGCAGGATTCATGCCTGCTCAGCTGCCTGATAATCGCCAGCTGGGCCGCAGGATTCATGCCTGCTCAGCTGCCTGATAATCGCCAGCTGGGCCGCAGGATTCATGCCTGCTCAGCTGCCTGATTCTTGCCAGCTGGGCACATGATCCGTGCAGGAGAGCTACCTGATCAGCACATGAGCAGTCACATGATCAGCGCCTCTCAGTCACCTGATCACTGCATGACAGGCACGTGATCAGTGCCTGCTGAGTGCGGGATCAGCGCCTGCTCAGCTGCCTGATAATCGCCAGCTGGGCCGCAGGATTCATGCCTGCTCAGCTGCCTGATAATCGCCAGCTGGGCCGCAGGATTCATGCCTGCTCAGCTGCCTGATAACCGCCAGCTGGGCCGCAGGATTCATGCCTGCCTGATCAGCCTGAGCAGTCACATGCTCAGCGCCTCAGTCACCTGATCCTGCATGACAGGCCTGATAATCGCCAGCTGGGCCGGGATCATGCCTGCTCAGCTGCCTGATAATCGCCAGCTGGGCCGCAGGATTCATGCCTGCTCAGCTGCCTGATAATCGCCAGCTGGGCCGCAGGATTCATGCCTGCTCAGCTGCCTGATAATCGCCAGCTGGGCACATGATCCGTGCAGGAGCTACCTGATGCACATGAGCAGTCAGATCAGCGCCTCTCAGTCACCTGATCACTGCATGACAGCTGATCAGTGCCTGCTGAGGTGCGGGATCAGCGCCTGCTCAGCTGCCTGATAATCGCCAGCTGGGCCGCAGGATTCATGCCTGCTCAGCTGCCTGATAATCGCCAGCTGGGCCGCAGGATTCATGCCTGCTCAGCTGCCTGATAATCGCCAGCTGGGCCGCAGGATTCATGCCTGCTCAGCTGCCTGATAATCGCCAGCTGGGCCGCAGGATTCATGCCTGCTCAGCTGCCTGATAATCGCCAGCTGGGCCGCAGGATTCATGCCTGCTCAGCTGCCTGATAATCGCCAGCTGGGCCGCAGGATTCATGCCTGCTCAGCTGCCTGATAATCGCCAGCTGGGCCGCAGGATTCATGCCTGCTCAGCTGCCTGATAATCGCCAGCTGGGCCGCAGGATTCATGCCTGCTCAGCTGCCTGATAATCGCCAGCTGGGCCGCAGGATTCATGCCTGCTCAGCTGCTTGATTCTTGCCTGCTGAGCACATGATCCGTGCAGGAGAGCTACCTGATCAGCACATGAGCAGTCACATGATCAGCGCCTCTCAGTCACCTGATCACTGCATGACAGGCACGTGATCAGTGCCTGCTGAGGTGCGGGATCAGCGCCTGCTCAGCTGCCTGATAATCGCCAGCTGGGCCGCAGGATTCATGCCTGCTCAGCTGCCTGATAATCGCCAGCTGGGCCGCAGGATTCATGCCTGCTCAGCTGCCTGATAATCGCCAGCTGGGCCGCAGGATTCATGCCTGCTCAGCTGCCTGATAATCGCCAGCTGGGCCGCAGGATTCATGCCTGCTCAGCTGCCTGATAATCGCCAGCTGGGCCGCAGGATTCATGCCTGCTCAGCTGCCTGATAATCGCCAGCTGGGCCGCAGGATTCATGCCTGCTCAGCTGCCTGATAATCGCCAGCTGGGCCGCAGGATTCATGCCTGCTCAGCTGCCTGATAATCGCCAGCTGGGCCGCAGGATTCATGCCTGCTCAGCTGCCTGATAATCAGCTGGGCCGCAGGATTCATGCCTGCTCAGCTGCCTGATAATCGCCAGCTGGGCCGCAGGATTCATGCCTGCTCAGCTGCCTGATAATCGCCAGCTGGGCCGCAGGATTCATGCCTGCTCAGCTGCCTGATAATCGCCAGCTGGGCCGCAGGATTCATGCCTGCTCAGCTGCCTGATAATTGCCTGCTGGGCACATGATCCATGCAGGAGAGCTGCCTGATCAGCGAGCCACATGATCATCTCAGCTGATCTGCATGACAGGCATGATCAGTGATTTCAGCGCCTGCTCAGCTGCCTGATAATCGCCAGCTGGGCCGCAGGATTCATGCCTGCTCAGCTGCCTGATAATCGCCAGCTGGGCCGCAGGATTCATGCCTGCTCAGCTGCCTGATAATCGCCAGCTGGGCCGCAGGATTCATGCCTGCTCAGCTGCCTGATAATCGCCAGCTGGGCCGCAGGATTCATGCCTGCTCAGCTGCCTGATAATCGCCAGCTGGGCCGCAGGATTCATGCCTGCTCAGCTGCCTGATAACCGCCAGCTGGGCCGCAGGATTCATGCCTGCTCAGCTGCCTGATAATCGCCAGCTGGGCCGCAGGATTCATGCCTGCTCAGCTGCCTGATAATCGCCAGCTGGGCCGCAGGATTCATGCCTGCTCAGCTGCCTGATAATCGCCAGCTGGGCCGCAGGATTCATGCCTGCTCAGCTGCCTGATAATCGCCAGCTGGGCCGCAGGATTCATGCCTGCTCAGCTGCCTGATAATCGCCAGCTGGGCCGCAGGATTCATGCCTGCTCAGCTGCCTGATAATCGCCAGCTGGGCCGCAGGATTCATGCCTGCTCAGCTGCCTGATAATCGCCAGCTGGGCCGCAGGATTCATGCCTGCTCAGCTGCCTGATAATCGCCAGCTGGGCCGCAGGATTCATGCCTGCTCAGCTGCCTGATAATCGCCAGCTGGGCCGCAGGATTCATGCCTGCTCAGCTGCCTGATAATCGCCAGCTGGGCCGCAGGATTCATGCCTGCTCAGCTGCCTGATAATCGCCAGCTGGGCCGCAGGATTCATGCCTGCTCAGCTGCCTGATAATCGCCAGCTGGGCCGCAGGATTCATGCCTGCTCAGCTGCCTGATAATCGCCAGCTGGGCCGCAGGATTCATGCCTGCTCAGCTGCCTGATAATCGCCAGCTGGGCCGCAGGATTCATGCCTGCTCAGCTGCTGATTCTTGCCTGCTGGGGCACATGATCCGTGCAGGAGAGCTACCTGATCAGCACATGAGCAGTCACATGATCAGCGCCTCTCAGTCACCTGATCACTGCATGACAGGCACGTGATCAGTGCCTGCTGAGTGCGGGATCAGCGCCTGCTCAGCTGCCTGATAATCGCCAGCTGGGCCGCAGGATTCATGCCTGCTCAGCTGCCTGATAATCGCCAGCTGGGCCGCAGGATTCATGCCTGCTCAGCTGCCTGATAATCGCCAGCTGGGCCGCAGGATTCATGCCTGCTCAGCTGCCTGATAATGCCAGCTGGGCCGCAGGATTCATGCCTGCTCAGCTGCCTGATAATCGCGCAGCTGGGCCGCAGGCCTTCATGCCTGCTCAGCTGCCTGATAATCAGCCAGCTGGGCCGCAGGATTCATGCCTGCTCAGCTGCCTGATAATCGCCAGCTGGGCCGCAGGATTCATGCCTGCTCAGCTGCCTGATAATCGCCAGCTGGGCCGCAGGATTCATGCCTGCTCAGCTGCCTGATAATCGCCAGCTGGGCCGCAGGATTCATGCCTGCTCAGCTGCCTGATAATCGCCAGCTGGGCCGCAGGATTCATGCCTGCTCAGCTGCCTGATAATCGCCAGCTGGGCCGCAGGATTCATGCCTGCTCAGCTGCCTGATAATCGCCAGCTGGGCCGCAGGATTCATGCCTGCTCAGCTGCCTGATAATCGCCAGCTGGGCCGCAGGATTCATGCCTGAGCTGCCTGATAAGCGCCAGCTCAGATCAGCGCCTCTCATGCCTGATCAGCTGCCAGGCTGATCAGGCCGCTGGGCATGCCCTGCTCAGCTGCCTGATAATCGCCAGCTGGGCCGCAGGATTCATGCCTGCTCAGCTGCCTGATAATCGCCAGCTGGGCCGCAGGATTCATGCCTGCTCAGCTGCCTGATAATCGCCAGCTGGGCCGCAGGATTCATGCCTGCTCAGCTGCCTGATAATCGCCAGCTGGGCCGCAGGATTCATGCCTGCTCAGCTGCCTGATAATCGCCAGCTGGGCCGCAGGATTCATGCCTGCTCAGCTGCCTGATAATCGCCAGCTGGGCCGCAGGATTCATGCCTGCTCAGCTGCCTGATAATCGCCAGCTGGGCCGCAGGATTCATGCCTGCTCAGCTGCCTGATAATCGCCAGCTGGGCCGCAGGATTCATGCCTGCTCAGCTGCTTGATTCTTGCCTGCTGAGGCACATGATCCGTGCAGGAGAGCTACCTGATCAGCATGAGCAGTCACATGATCAGCGCCTCTCAGTCACCTGATCACTGCATGACAGGCACGTGATCAGTGCCTGCTGAGGTGCGGGATCAGCCTGCTCAGCTGCCTGATAATCGCCAGCTGGGCCGCAGGATTCATGCCTGCTCAGCTGCCTGATAATCGCCAGCTGGGCCGCAGGATTCATGCCTGCTCAGCTGCCTGATAACCGCCAGCTGGGCCGCAGGATTCATGCCTGCTCAGCTGCCTGATAACCGCCAGCTGGGCCGCAGGATTCATGCCTGCTCAGCTGCCTGATAATCGCCAGCTGGGCCGCAGGATTCATGCCTGCTCAGCTGCCTGATAATCGCCAGCTGGGCCGCAGGATTCATGCCTGCTCAGCTGCCTGATAATCGCCAGCTGGGCCGCAGGATTCATGCCTGCTCAGCTGCCTGATAATCGCCAGCTGGGCCGCAGGATTCATGCCTGCTCAGCTGCCTGATAATCGCCAGCTGGGCCGCAGGATTCATGCCTGCTCAGCTGCCTGATAATCGCCAGCTGGGCCGCAGGATTCATGCCTGCTCAGCTGCCTGATAATCGCCAGCTGGGCCGCAGGATTCATGCCTGCTCAGCTGCCTGATAATCGCCAGCTGGGCCGCAGGATTCATGCCTGCTCAGCTGCCTGATCCGCCAGCTGGGCCGCAGGATTCATGCCTGCTCAGCTGCCTGATAATCGCCAGCTGGGCCGCAGGATTCATGCCTGCTCAGCTGCCTGATAATCGCCAGCTGGGCCGCAGGATTCATGCCTGCTCAGCTGCCTGATAATCGCCAGCTGGGCCGCAGGATTCATGCCTGCTCAGCTGCCTGATAATCGCCAGCTGGGCCGCAGGATTCATGCCTGCTCAGCTGCCTGATAATCGCCAGCTGGGCCGCAGGATTCATGCCTGCTCAGCTGCTTGATTCTTGCCTGCTGAGGCACATGATCCGTGCAGGAGAGCTACCTGATCAGCACATGAGCAGTCACATGATCAGCGCCTCTCAGTCACCTGATCACTGCATGACAGGCACGTGATCAGTGCCTGCTGAGGTGCGGGATCAGCGCCTGCTCAGCTGCCTGATAATCGCCAGCTGGGCCGCAGGATTCATGCCTGCTCAGCTGCCTGATAATCGCCAGCTGGGCCGCAGGATTCATGCCTGCTCAGCTGCCTGATAACCGCCAGCTGGGCCGCAGGATTCATGCCTGCTCAGCTGCCTGATAACCGCCAGCTGGGCCGCAGGATTCATGCCTGCTCAGCTGCCTGATAATCGCCAGCTGGGCCGCAGGATTCATGCCTGCTCAGCTGCCTGAATCGCCAGCTGGGCCGCAGGATTCATGCCTGCTCAGCTGCCTGATAATCGCCAGCTGGGCCGCAGGATTCATGCCTGCTCAGCTGCCTGATAATCCCAGCTGGGCCGGGATTCATGCCTGCTCAGCTGCCTGATAATCGCCAGCTGGGCCGCAGGATTCATGCCTGCTCAGCTGCCTGATAATCGCCAGCTGGGCCGCAGGATTCATGCCTGCTCAGCTGCCTGATAATCGCCAGCTGGGCCGCAGGATTCATGCCTGCTCAGCTGCCTGATAATCGCCAGCTGGGCCGCAGGATTCATGCCTGCTCAGCTGCTTGATTCTGCCTGCTGAGGCACATGATCCGTGCAGGAGAGCTACCTGATCAGCACATGAGCAGTCACATGATCAGCGCCTCTCAGTCACCTGATCACTGCATGACAGGCACGTGATCAGTGCCTGCTGGTGCGGATCAGCGCCTGCTCAGCTGCCTGATAATCGCCAGCTGGGCCGCAGGATTCATGCCTGCTCAGCTGCCTGATAATCGCCAGCTGGGCCGCAGGATTCATGCCTGCTCAGCTGCCTGATAATCGCCAGCTGGGCCGCAGGATTCATGCCTGCTCAGCTGCCTGATAACCCAGCTGGGCCGCAGGATTCATGCCTGCTCAGCTGCCTGATAATCGCCAGCTGGGCCGCAGGATTCATGCCTGCTCAGCTGCCTGATAACCGCCAGCTGGGCCGCAGGATTCATGCCTGCTCAGCTGCCTGATTCCAAGCTGGGCCGCAGGATTCATGCCTGCTCAGCTGCCTGATAATCGCCAGCTGGGCCGCAGGATTCATGCCTGCTCAGCTGCCTGATAACGCCAGCTGGGCCGCAGGATTCATGCCTGCTCAGCTGCCTGATAATCGCCAGCTGGGCCGCAGGATTCATGCCTGCTCAGCTGCCTGATAATCGCCAGCTGGGCCGGGATTCATGCCTGCTCAGCTGCCTGATAATCGCCAGCTGGGCCGCAGGATTCATGCCTGCTCAGCTGCCTGATAATCGCCAGCTGGGCCGCAGGATTCATGCCTGCTCAGCTGCCTGATAATCGCCAGCTGGGCCGCAGGATTCATGCCTGCTCAGCTGCCTGATAATCGCCAGCTGGGCCGCAGGATTCATGCCTGCTCAGCTGCCTGATAATCGCCAGCTGGGCCGCAGGATTCATGCCTGCTCAGCTGCCTGATAATCGCCAGCTGGGCCGCAGGATTCATGCCTGCTCAGCTGCCTGATAATCGCCAGCTGGGCCGCAGGATTCATGCCTGCTCAGCTGCCTGATAATCGCCAGCTGGGCCGCAGGATTCATGCCTGCTCAGCTGCCTGATAATCGCCAGCTGGGCCGCAGGATTCATGCCTGCTCAGCTGCCTGATAATCGCCAGCTGGGCCGCAGGATTCATGCCTGCTCAGCTGCCTGATAATCGCCAGCTGGGCCGCAGGATTCATGCCTGCTCAGCTGCCTGATAATCGCCAGCTGGGCCGCAGGATTCATGCCTGCTCAGCTGCTTGATTCTTGCCTGCTGAGGCACATGATCCGTGCAGGAGAGCTACCTGATCAGCACATGAGCAGTCACATGATCAGCGCCTCTCAGTCACCTGATCACTGCATGACAGGCACGTGATCAGTGCCTGCTGGGCGGGATCAGCGCCTGCTCAGCTGCCTGATAATCGCCAGCTGGGCCGCAGGATTCATGCCTGCTCAGCTGCCTGATAATCGCCAGCTGGGCCGCAGGATTCATGCCTGCTCAGCTGCCTGATAATCGCCAGCTGGGCCGCAGGATTCATGCCTGCTCAGCTGCTTGATTCTTGCCTGCTGAGGCACATGATCCGTGCAGGAGAGCTACCTGATCAGCACATGAGCAGTCACATGATCAGCGCCTCTCAGTCACCTGATCACTGCATGACAGGCACGTGATCAGTGCCTGCTGAGGTGCGGGATCAGCGCCTGCTCAGCTGCCTGATAATCGCCAGCTGGGCCGCAGGATTCATGCCTGCTCAGCTGCCTGATAATCGCCAGCTGGGCCGCAGGATTCATGCCTGCTCAGCTGCCTGATAATCGCCAGCTGGGCCGCAGGATTCATGCCTGCTCAGCTGCCTGATAATCCAGCTGGGCCGCAGGATTCATGCCTGCTCAGCTGCCTGATAATCGCCAGCTGGGCCGCAGGATTCATGCCTGCTCAGCTGCCTGATAATCGCCAGCTGGGCCGCAGGATTCATGCCTGCTCAGCTGCTGATTCTTGCCTGCTGAGGCACATGATCCGTGCAGAGCTCCTGATCAGCACATGAGCAGTCACATGATCAGCGCCTCTCAGTCACCTGATCACTGCAGCAGGCACGTGATCAGTGCCTGCTGAGGTGCGGATCATGCCTGCTCAGCTGCCTGATAATCGCCAGCTGGGCCGCAGGATTCATGCCTGCTCAGCTGCCTGATAATCGCCAGCTGGGCCGCAGGATTCATGCCTGCTCAGCTGCCTGATAATCGCCAGCTGGGCCGCAGGATTCATGCCTGCTCAGCTGCCTGATAATCGCCAGCTGGGCCGCAGGATTCATGCCTGCTCAGCTGCCTGATAATCGCCAGCTGGGCCGCAGGATTCATGCCTGCTCAGCTGCCTGATAATCGCCAGCTGGGCCGCAGGATTCATGCCTGCTCAGCTGCCTGATAATCGCCAGCTGGGCCGCAGGATTCATGCCTGCTCAGCTGCCTGATAATCGCCAGCTGGGCCGCAGGATTCATGCCTGCTCAGCTGCTGATTCTTGCCTGCTGAGGCACATGATCCGTGCAGGAGAGCTACCTGATCAGCACATGAGCAGTCACATGATCAGCGCCTCTCAGTCACCTGATCACTGCATGACAGGCACGTGATCAGTGCCTGCTGAGGTGCGGGATCAGCGCCTGCTCAGCTGCCTGATAATCGCCAGCTGGGCCGCAGGATTCATGCCTGCTCAGCTGCCTGATAATCGCCAGCTGGGCCGCAGGATTCATGCCTGCTCAGCTGCCTGATAATCGCCAGCTGGGCCGCAGGATTCATGCCTGCTCAGCTGCCTGATAATCGCCAGCTGGGCCGCAGGATTCATGCCTGCTCAGCTGCCTGATAATCGCCAGCTGGGCCGCAGGATTCATGCCTGCTCAGCTGCCTGATAACCGCCAGCTGGGCCGCAGGATTCATGCCTGCTCAGCTGCCTGATAATCGCCAGCTGGGCCGCAGGATTCATGCCTGCTCAGCTGCCTGATAATCGCCAGCTGGGCCGCAGGATTCATGCCTGCTCAGCTGCCTGATAATCGCCAGCTGGGCCGCAGGATTCATGCCTGCTCAGCTGCCTGATAATCGCCAGCTGGGCCGCAGGATTCATGCCTGCTCAGCTGCCTGATAACCGCCAGCTGGGCCGCAGGATTCATGCCTGCTCAGCTGCCTGATAATCGCCAGCTGGGCCGCAGGATTCATGCCTGCTCAGCTGCCTGATAATCGCCAGCTGGGCCGCAGGATTCATGCCTGCTCAGCTGCCTGATAATCGCCAGCTGGGCCGCAGGATTCATGCCTGCTCAGCTGCCTGATAATCGCCAGCTGGGCCGCAGGATTCATGCCTGCTCAGCTGCCTGATAATCGCCAGCTGGGCCGCAGGATTCATGCCTGCTCAGCTGCCTGATAATCGCCAGCTGGGCCGCAGGATTCATGCCTGCTCAGCTGCCTGATAATCGCCAGCTGGGCCGCAGGATTCATGCCTGCTCAGCTGCCTGATAATCGCCAGCTGGGCCGCAGGATTCATGCCTGCTCAGCTGCCTGATAATCGCCAGCTGGGCCGCAGGATTCATGCCTGCTCAGCTGCCTGATAATCGCCAGCTGGGCCGCAGGATTCATGCCTGCTCAGCTGCCTGATAATCGCCAGCTGGGCCGCAGGATTCATGCCTGCTCAGCTGCCTGATAATCGCCAGCTGGGCCGCAGGATTCATGCCTGCTCAGCTGCTTGATTCTTGCCTGCTGAGGCACATGATCCGTGCAGGAGAGCTACCTGATCAGCACATGAGCAGTCACATGATCAGCGCCTCTCAGTCACCTGATCACTGCATGACAGGCACGTGATCAGTGCCTGCTGAGTGCGGGATCAGCGCCTGCTCAGCTGCCTGATAATCGCCAGCTGGGCCGCAGGATTCATGCCTGCTCAGCTGCCTGATAATCGCCAGCTGGGCCGCAGGATTCATGCCTGCTCAGCTGCCTGATAATCGCCAGCTGGGCCGCAGGATTCATGCCTGCTCAGCTGCCTGATTCTTGCCTGCTGAGGCACATGATCCGTGCAGGAGAGCTACCTGATCAGCACATGAGCAGTCACATGATCAGCGCCTCTCAGTCACCTGATCACTGCATGACAGGCACGTGATCAGTGCCTGCTGAGGTGCGGGATCAGCGCCTGCTCAGCTGCCTGATAATCGCCAGCTGGGCCGCAGGATTCATGCCTGCTCAGCTGCCTGATAATCGCCAGCTGGGCCGCAGGATTCATGCCTGCTCAGCTGCCTGATAATCGCCAGCTGGGCCGCAGGATTCATGCCTGCTCAGCTGCCTGATAATCGCCAG
Organism: Bos javanicus; assembly: GCF_032452875.1. Classification (NCBI taxonomy): domain Eukaryota; kingdom Metazoa; phylum Chordata; class Mammalia; order Artiodactyla; family Bovidae; genus Bos; species Bos javanicus. The sequence goes on from NW_026894577.1 coordinate 27,425, forward strand.
CTGGGCCGCAGGATTCATGCCTGCTCAGCTGCCTGATAATCGCCAGCTGGGCCGCAGGATTCATGCCTGCTCAGCTGCCTGATAATCGCCAGCTGGGCCGCAGGATTCATGCCTGCTCAGCTGCTTGATTCTTGCCTGCTGAGGCACATGATCCGTGCAGGAGAGCTACCTGATCAGCACATGAGCAGTCACATGATCAGCGCCTCTCAGTCACCTGATCACTGCATGACAGGCACGTGATCAGTGCCTGCTGAGGTGCGGGATCAGCGCCTGCTCAGCTGCCTGATAATCGCCAGCTGGGCCGCAGGATTCATGCCTGCTCAGCTGCCTGATAATCGCCAGCTGGGCCGCAGGATTCATGCCTGCTCAGCTGCCTGATAATCGCCAGCTGGGCCGCAGGATTCATGCCTGCTCAGCTGCCTGATAACCGCCAGCTGGGCCGCAGGATTCATGCCTGCTCAGCTGCCTGATAATCGCCAGCTGGGCCGCAGGATTCATGCCTGCTCAGCTGCCTGATAATCGCCAGCTGGGCCGCAGGATTCATGCCTGCTCAGCTGCCTGATAATCGCCAGCTGGGCCGCAGGATTCATGCCTGCTCAGCTGCCTGATAATCGCCAGCTGGGCCGCAGGATTCATGCCTGCTCAGCTGCTTGATTCTTGCCTGCTGAGGCACATGATCCGTGCAGGAGAGCTACCTGATCAGCACATGAGCAGTCACATGATCAGCGCCTCTCAGTCACCTGATCACTGCATGACAGGCACGTGATCAGTGCCTGCTGAGGTGCGGGATCAGCCTGCTCAGCTGCCTGATAATCGCCAGCTGGGCCGCAGGATTCATGCCTGCTCAGCTGCCTGATAATCGCCAGCTGGGCCGCAGGATTCATGCCTGCTCAGCTGCCTGATAATCGCCAGCTGGGCCGCAGGATTCATGCCTGCTCAGCTGCCTGATAATCGCCAGCTGGGCCGCAGGATTCATGCCTGCTCAGCTGCCTGATAATCGCCAGCTGGGCCGCAGGATTCATGCCTGCTCAGCTGCCTGATAATCGCCAGCTGGGCCGCAGGATTCATGCCTGCTCAGCTGCCTGATAATCGCCAGCTGGGCCGCAGGATTCATGCCTGCTCAGCTGCCTGATAATCGCCAGCTGGGCCGCAGGATTCATGCCTGCTCAGCTGCCTGATAATCGCCAGCTGGGCCGCAGGATTCATGCCTGCTCAGCTGCCTGATAACCGCCAGCTGGGCCGCAGGATTCATGCCTGCTCAGCTGCCTGATAATCGCCAGCTGGGCCGCAGGATTCATGCCTGCTCAGCTGCCTGATAATCGCCAGCTGGGCCGCAGGATTCATGCCTGCTCAGCTGCCTGATAATCGCCAGCTGGGCCGCAGGATTCATGCCTGCTCAGCTGCCTGATAATCGCCAGCTGGGCCGCAGGATTCATGCCTGCTCAGCTGCCTGATAATCGCCAGCTGGGCCGCAGGATTCATGCCTGCTCAGCTGCCTGATAATCGCCAGCTGGGCCGCAGGATTCATGCCTGCTCAGCTGCCTGATAATCGCCAGCTGGGCCGCAGGATTCATGCCTGCTCAGCTGCCTGATAATCGCCAGCTGGGCCGCAGGATTCATGCCTGCTCAGCTGCTTGATTCTTGCCTGCTGAGGCACATGATCCGTGCAGGAGAGCTACCTGATCAGCACATGAGCAGTCACATGATCAGCGCCTCTCAGTCACCTGATCACTGCATGACAGGCACGTGATCAGTGCCTGCTGAGGTGCGGGATCAGCGCCTGCTCAGCTGCCTGATAATCGCCAGCTGGGCCGCAGGATTCATGCCTGCTCAGCTGCCTGATAATCGCCAGCTGGGCCGCAGGATTCATGCCTGCTCAGCTGCCTGATAACCGCCAGCTGGGCCGCAGGATTCATGCCTGCTCAGCTGCCTGATAATCGCCAGCTGGGCCGCAGGATTCATGCCTGCTCAGCTGCCTGATAATCGCCAGCTGGGCCGCAGGATTCATGCCTGCTCAGCTGCCTGATAATCGCCAGCTGGGCCGCAGGATTCATGCCTGCTCAGCTGCCTGATAATCGCCAGCTGGGCCGCAGGATTCATGCCTGCTCAGCTGCCTGATAATCGCCAGCTGGGCCGCAGGATTCATGCCTGCTCAGCTGCCTGATAATCGCCAGCTGGGCCGCAGGATTCATGCCTGCTCAGCTGCCTGATAATCGCCAGCTGGGCCGCAGGATTCATGCCTGCTCAGCTGCCTGATAATCGCCAGCTGGGCCGCAGGATTCATGCCTGCTCAGCTGCCTGATAATCGCCAGCTGGGCCGCAGGATTCATGCCTGCTCAGCTGCTTGATTCTTGCCTGCTGGGCACATGATCCGTGCAGGAGAGCTACCTGATCAGCACATGAGCAGTCACATGATCAGCGCCTCTCAGTCACCTGATCACTGCATGACAGGCCGTGATCAGCCTGGTGCGGGATCAGCGCCTGCTCAGCTGCCTGATAATCGCCAGCTGGGCCGCAGGATTCATGCCTGCTCAGCTGCCTGATAATCGCCAGCTGGGCCGCAGGATTCATGCCTGCTCAGCTGCCTGATAATCGCCAGCTGGGCCGCAGGATTCATGCCTGCTCAGCTGCCTGATAATCGCCAGCTGGGCCGCAGGATTCATGCCTGCTCAGCTGCCTGATAATCGCCAGCTGGGCCGCAGGATTCATGCCTGCTCAGCTGCCTGATAACCGCCAGCTGGGCCGCAGGATTCATGCCTGCTCAGCTGCCTGATAATCGCCAGCTGGGCCGCAGGATTCATGCCTGCTCAGCTGCCTGATAATCGCCAGCTGGGCCGCAGGATTCATGCCTGCTCAGCTGCCTGATAATCGCCAGCTGGGCCGCAGGATTCATGCCTGCTCAGCTGCCTGATAATCGCCAGCTGGGCCGCAGGATTCATGCCTGCTCAGCTGCCTGATAATCGCCAGCTGGGCCGCAGGATTCATGCCTGCTCAGCTGCCTGATAATCGCCAGCTGGGCCGCAGGATTCATGCCTGCTCAGCTGCCTGATAATCGCCAGCTGGGCCGCAGGATTCATGCCTGCTCAGCTGCCTGATAATCGCCAGCTGGGCCGCAGGATTCATGCCTGCTCAGCTGCCTGATAATCGCCAGCTGGGCCGCAGGATTCATGCCTGCTCAGCTGCCTGATAATCGCCAGCTGGGCCGCAGGATTCATGCCTGCTCAGCTGCCTGATAATCGCCAGCTGGGCCGCAGGATTCATGCCTGCTCAGCTGCTTGATTCTTGCCTGCTGAGGCACATGATCCGTGCAGGAGCTACCTGATCAGCACATGAGCAGTCACATGATCAGCGCCTCTCAGTCACCTGATCACTGCATGACAGGCACGTGATCAGTGCCTGCTGAGGTGCGGGATCAGCGCCTGCTCAGCTGCCTGATAATCGCCAGCTGGGCCGCAGGATTCATGCCTGCTCAGCTGCCTGATAATCGCCAGCTGGGCCGCAGGATTCATGCCTGCTCAGCTGCCTGATAATCGCCAGCTGGGCCGCAGGATTCATGCCTGCTCAGCTGCTTGATTCTTGCCTGCTGAGGCACATGATCCGTGCAGGAGAGCTACCTGATCAGCACATGAGCAGTCACATGATCAGCGCCTCTCAGTCACCTGATCACTGCATGACAGGCACGTGATCAGTGCCTGCTGGGCGGGATCAGCGCCTGCTCAGCTGCCTGATAATCGCCAGCTGGGCCGCAGGATTCATGCCTGCTCAGCTGCCTGATAATCGCCAGCTGGGCCGCAGGATTCATGCCTGCTCAGCTGCCTGATAACCGCCAGCTGGGCCGCAGGATTCATGCCTGCTCAGCTGCCTGATAACCGCCAGCTGGGCCGCAGGATTCATGCCTGCTCAGCTGCCTGATAACCGCTGGGCCGCAGGATTCATGCCTGCTCAGCTGCCTGATAATCGCCAGCTGGGCCGCAGGATTCATGCCTGCTCAGCTGCCTGATAATCGCCAGCTGGGCCGCAGGATTCATGCCTGCTCAGCTGCTTGATTCTTGCCTGCTGAGGCACATGATCCGTGCAGGAGAGCTACCTGATCAGCACATGAGCAGTCACATGATCAGCGCCTCTCAGTCACCTGATCACTGCATGACAGGCACGTGATCAGTGCCTGCTGAGGTGCGGGATCAGCGCCTGCTCAGCTGCCTGATAATCGCCAGCTGGGCCGCAGGATTCATGCCTGCTCAGCTGCCTGATAATCGCCAGCTGGGCCGCAGGATTCATGCCTGCTCAGCTGCCTGATAACCGCCAGCTGGGCCGCAGGATTCATGCCTGCTCAGCTGCCTGATAATCGCCAGCTGGGCCGCAGGATTCATGCCTGCTCAGCTGCCTGATAATCGCCAGCTGGGCCGCAGGATTCATGCCTGCTCAGCTGCCTGATAATCGCCAGCTGGGCCGCAGGATTCATGCCTGCTCAGCTGCCTGATAATCGCCAGCTGGGCCGCAGGATTCATGCCTGCTCAGCTGCCTGATAATCGCCAGCTGGGCCGCAGGATTCATGCCTGCTCAGCTGCTTGATTCTTGCCTGCTGAGGCACATGATCCGTGCAGGAGAGCTACCTGATCAGCACATGAGCAGTCACATGATCAGCGCCTCTCAGTCACCTGATCACTGCATGACAGGCACGTGATCAGTGCCTGCTGAGGTGCGGGATCAGCGCCTGCTCAGCTGCCTGATAATCGCCAGCTGGGCCGCAGGATTCATGCCTGCTCAGCTGCCTGATAATCGCCAGCTGGGCCGCAGGATTCATGCCTGCTCAGCTGCCTGATAATCGCCAGCTGGGCCGCAGGATTCATGCCTGCTCAGCTGCCTGATAATCGCCAGCTGGGCCGCAGGATTCATGCCTGCTCAGCTGCCTGATAATCGCCAGCTGGGCCGCAGGATTCATGCCTGCTCAGCTGCCTGATAACCGCCAGCTGGGCCGCAGGATTCATGCCTGCTCAGCTGCCTGATAATCGCCAGCTGGGCCGCAGGATTCATGCCTGCTCAGCTGCCTGATAATCGCCAGCTGGGCCGCAGGATTCATGCCTGCTCAGCTGCCTGATAATCGCCAGCTGGGCCGCAGGATTCATGCCTGCTCAGCTGCCTGATAACCGCCAGCTGGGCCGCAGGATTCATGCCTGCTCAGCTGCCTGATAACGCCAGCTGGGCCGCAGGATTCATGCCTGCTCAGCTGCCTGATAATCGCCAGCTGGGCCGCAGGATTCATGCCTGCTCAGCTGCCTGATAATCGCCAGCTGGGCCGCAGGATTCATGCCTGCTCAGCTGCCTGATAATCGCCAGCTGGGCCGCAGGATTCATGCCTGCTCAGCTGCCTGATAATCGCCAGCTGGGCCGCAGGATTCATGCCTGCTCAGCTGCCTGATAATCGCCAGCTGGGCCGCAGGATTCATGCCTGCTCAGCTGCCTGATAATCGCCAGCTGGGCCGCAGGATTCATGCCTGCTCAGCTGCCTGATAATCGCCAGCTGGGCCGCAGGATTCATGCCTGCTCAGCTGCCTGATAATCGCCAGCTGGGCCGCAGGATTCATGCCTGCTCAGCTGCCTGATAATCGCCAGCTGGGCCGCAGGATTCATGCCTGCTCAGCTGCCTGATAACCGCCAGCTGGGCCGCAGGATTCATGCCTGCTCAGCTGCCTGATAATCGCCAGCTGGGCCGCAGGATTCATGCCTGCTCAGCTGCCTGATAATCGCCAGCTGGGCCGCAGGATTCATGCCTGCTCAGCTGCCTGATAATCGCCAGCTGGGCCGCAGGATTCATGCCTGCTCAGCTGCTTGATTCTTGCCTGCTGAGGCACATGATCCGTGCAGGAGAGCTACCTGATCAGCACATGAGCAGTCACATGATCAGCGCCTCTCAGTCACCTGATCACTGCATGACAGGCACGTGATCAGTGCCTGCTGAGGTGCGGGATCAGCGCTGCTCAGCTGCCTGATAATCGCCAGCTGGGCCGCAGGATTCATGCCTGCTCAGCTGCCTGATAATCGCCAGCTGGGCCGCAGGATTCATGCCTGCTCAGCTGCCTGATAATCGCCAGCTGGGCCGCAGGATTCATGCCTGCTCAGCTGCCTGATAATCGCCAGCTGGGCCGCAGGATTCATGCCTGCTCAGCTGCCTGATAATCGCCAGCTGGGCCGCAGGATTCATGCCTGCTCAGCTGCCTGATAACGCCAGCTGGGCCGCAGGATTCATGCCTGCTCAGCTGCCTGATAATCGCCAGCTGGGCCGCAGGATTCATGCCTGCTCAGCTGCCTGATAATCGCCAGCTGGGCCGCAGGATTCATGCCTGCTCAGCTGCCTGATAATCGCCAGCTGGGCCGCAGGATTCATGCCTGCTCAGCTGCCTGATAATCGCCAGCTGGGCCGCAGGATTCATGCCTGCTCAGCTGCCTGATAATCGCCAGCTGGGCCGCAGGATTCATGCCTGCTCAGCTGCCTGATAATCGCCAGCTGGGCCGCAGGATTCATGCCTGCTCAGCTGCCTGATAATCGCCAGCTGGGCCGCAGGATTCATGCCTGCTCAGCTGCCTGATAATCGCCAGCTGGGCCGCAGGATTCATGCCTGCTCAGCTGCCTGATAATCGCCAGCTGGGCCGCAGGATTCATGCCTGCTCAGCTGCCTGATAATCGCCAGCTGGGCCGCAGGATTCATGCCTGCTCAGCTGCCTGATAATCGCCAGCTGGGCCGCAGGATTCATGCCTGCTCAGCTGCCTGATAATCGCCAGCTGGGCCGCAGGATTCATGCCTGCTCAGCTGCCTGATAATCGCCAGCTGGGCCGCAGGATTCATGCCTGCTCAGCTGCCTGATAATCGCCAGCTGGGCCGCAGGATTCATGCCTGCTCAGCTGCTTGATTCTTGCCTGCTGAGGCACATGATCCGTGCAGGAGAGCTACCTGATCAGCACATGAGCAGTCACATGATCAGCGCCTCTCAGTCACCTGATCACTGCATGACAGGCACGTGATCAGTGCCTGCTGAGGTGCGGGATCAGCGCCTGCTCAGCTGCCTGATAATCGCCAGCTGGGCCGCAGGATTCATGCCTGCTCAGCTGCCTGATAATCGCCAGCTGGGCCGCAGGATTCATGCCTGCTCAGCTGCCTGATAACCGCCAGCTGGGCCGCAGGATTCATGCCTGCTCAGCTGCCTGATAACCGCCAGCTGGGCCGCAGGATTCATGCCTGCTCAGCTGCCTGATAATCGCCAGCTGGGCCGCAGGATTCATGCCTGCTCAGCTGCCTGATAATCGCCAGCTGGGCCGCAGGATTCATGCCTGCTCAGCTGCCTGATAATCGCCAGCTGGGCCGCAGGATTCATGCCTGCTCAGCTGCCTGATAATCGCCAGCTGGGCCGCAGGATTCATGCCTGCTCAGCTGCCTGATAATCGCCAGCTGGGCCGCAGGATTCATGCCTGCTCAGCTGCCTGATAATCGCCAGCTGGGCCGCAGGATTCATGCCTGCTCAGCTGCCTGATAATCGCCAGCTGGGCCGCAGGATTCATGCCTGCTCAGCTGCCTGATAATCGCCAGCTGGGCCGCAGGATTCATGCCTGCTCAGCTGCCTGATAATCGCCAGCTGGGCCGCAGGATTCATGCCTGCTCAGCTGCCTGATAATCGCCAGCTGGGCCGCAGGATTCATGCCTGCTCAGCTGCCTGATAATCGCCAGCTGGGCCGCAGGATTCATGCCTGCTCAGCTGCCTGATAATCGCCAGCTGGGCCGCAGGATTCATGCCTGCTCAGCTGCCTGATAATCGCCAGCTGGGCCGCAGGATTCATGCCTGCTCAGCTGCTTGATTCTTGCCTGCTGAGGCACATGATCCGTGCAGGAGAGCTACCTGATCAGCACATGAGCAGTCACATGATCAGCGCCTCTCAGTCACCTGATCACTGCATGACAGGCACGTGATCAGTGCCTGCTGAGTGCGGGATCAGCGCCTGCTCAGCTGCCTGATAATCGCCAGCTGGGCCGCAGGATTCATGCCTGCTCAGCTGCCTGATAATCGCCAGCTGGGCCGCAGGATTCATGCCTGCTCAGCTGCCTGATAATCGCCAGCTGGGCCGCAGGATTCATGCCTGCTCAGCTGCTTGATTCTTGCCTGCTGAGGCACATGATCCGTGCAGGAGAGCTACCTGATCAGCACATGAGCAGTCACATGATCAGCGCCTCTCAGTCACCTGATCACTGCATGACAGGCACGTGATCAGTGCCTGCTGAGGTGCGGGATCAGCGCCTGCTCAGCTGCCTGATAATCGCCAGCTGGGCCGCAGGATTCATGCCTGCTCAGCTGCCTGATAATCGCCAGCTGGGCCGCAGGATTCATGCCTGCTCAGCTGCCTGATAATCGCCAGCTGGGCCGCAGGATTCATGCCTGCTCAGCTGCCTGATAATCGCCAGCTGGGCCGCAGGATTCATGCCTGCTCAGCTGCCTGATAACCGCCAGCTGGGCCGCAGGATTCATGCCTGCTCAGCTGCCTGATAATCGCCAGCTGGGCCGCAGGATTCATGCCTGCTCAGCTGCCTGATAATCGCCAGCTGGGCCGCAGGATTCATGCCTGCTCAGCTGCTTGATTCTTGCCTGCTGAGGCACATGATCCGTGCAGGAGAGCTACCTGATCAGCACATGAGCAGTCACATGATCAGCGCCTCTCAGTCACCTGATCACTGCATGACAGGCACGTGATCAGTGCCTGCTGAGTGCGGGATCAGCGCCTGCTCAGCTGCCTGATAATCGCCAGCTGGGCCGCAGGATTCATGCCTGCTCAGCTGCCTGATAATCGCCAGCTGGGCCGCAGGATTCATGCCTGCTCAGCTGCCTGATAATCGCCAGCTGGGCCGCAGGATTCATGCCTGCTCAGCTGCCTGATAACCGCCAGCTGGGCCGCAGGATTCATGCCTGCTCAGCTGCCTATGCCAGCTGGGCCGCAGGATTCATGCCTGCTCAGCTGCCTGATAACGCCAGCTGGGCCGCAGGATTCATGCCTGCTCAGCTGCCTGATAATCGCCAGCTGGGCCGCAGGATTCATGCCTGCTCAGCTGCCTGATAATCGCCAGCTGGGCCGCAGGATTCATGCCTGCTCAGCTGCTTGATTCTTGCCTGCTGAGGCACATGATCCGTGCAGGAGAGCTACCTGATCAGCACATGAGCAGTCACATGATCAGCGCCTCTCAGTCACCTGATCACTGCATGACAGGCACGTGATCAGTGCCTGCTGGGCGGGATCAGCGCCTGCTCAGCTGCCTGATAATCGCCAGCTGGGCCGCAGGATTCATGCCTGCTCAGCTGCCTGATAATCGCCAGCTGGGCCGCAGGATTCATGCCTGCTCAGCTGCCTGATAATCGCCAGCTGGGCCGCAGGATTCATGCCTGCTCAGCTGCCTGATAATCGCCAGCTGGGCCGCAGGATTCATGCCTGCTCAGCTGCCTGATAATCGCCAGCTGGGCCGCAGGATTCATGCCTGCTCAGCTGCCTGATAATCGCCAGCTGGGCCGCAGGATTCATGCCTGCTCAGCTGCCTGATAATCGCCAGCTGGGCCGCAGGATTCATGCCTGCTCAGCTGCCTGATAATCGCCAGCTGGGCCGCAGGATTCATGCCTGCTCAGCTGCCTGATAATCGCCAGCTGGGCCGCAGGATTCATGCCTGCTCAGCTGCCTGATAATCGCCAGCTGGGCCGCAGGATTCATGCCTGCTCAGCTGCCTGATAATCGCCAGCTGGGCCGCAGGATTCATGCCTGCTCAGCTGCCTGATAATCGCCAGCTGGGCCGCAGGATTCATGCCTGCTCAGCTGCCTGATAATCGCCAGCTGGGCCGCAGGATTCATGCCTGCTCAGCTGCCTGATAATCGCCAGCTGGGCCGCAGGATTCATGCCTGCTCAGCTGCCTGATAATCGCCAGCTGGGCCGCAGGATTCATGCCTGCTCAGCTGCCTGATAATCGCCAGCTGGGCCGCAGGATTCATGCCTGCTCAGCTGCCTGATAATCGCCAGCTGGGCCGCAGGATTCATGCCTGCTCAGCTGCCTGATAATCGCCAGCTGGGCCGCAGGATTCATGCCTGCTCAGCTGCCTGATAATCGCCAGCTGGGCCGCAGGATTCATGCCTGCTCAGCTGCTTGATTCTTGCCTGCTGAGGCACATGATCCGTGCAGGAGAGCTACCTGATCAGCACATGAGCAGTCACATGATCAGCGCCTCTCAGTCACCTGATCACTGCATGACAGGCACGTGATCAGTGCCTGCTGAGGTGGGATCAGCGCCTGCTCAGCTGCCTGATAATCGCCAGCTGGGCCGCAGGATTCATGCCTGCTCAGCTGCCTGATAATCGCCAGCTGGGCCGCAGGATTCATGCCTGCTCAGCTGCCTGATAATCGCCAGCTGGGCCGCAGGATTCATGCCTGCTCAGCTGCCTGATAATCGCCAGCTGGGCCGCAGGATTCATGCCTGCTCAGCTGCCTGATAATCGCCAGCTGGGCCGCAGGATTCATGCCTGCTCAGCTGCCTGATAATCGCCAGCTGGGCCGCAGGATTCATGCCTGCTCAGCTGCCTGATAATCGCCAGCTGGGCCGCAGGATTCATGCCTGCTCAGCTGCCTGATAATCGCCAGCTGGGCCGCAGGATTCATGCCTGCTCAGCTGCTTGATTCTTGCCTGCTGAGGCACATGATCCGTGCAGGAGAGCTACCTGATCAGCACATGAGCAGTCACATGATCAGCGCCTCTCAGTCACCTGCTCACTGCATGACAGGCACGTGATCAGTGCCTGCTGAGGTGCGGGATCAGCGCCTGCTCAGCTGCCTGATAATCGCCAGCTGGGCCGCAGGATTCATGCCTGCTCAGCTGCCTGATAATCGCCAGCTGGGCCGCAGGATTCATGCCTGCTCAGCTGGCTGATAATCGCCAGCTGGGCCGCAGGATTCATGCCTGCTCAGCTGCCTGATAACCGCCAGCTGGGCCGCAGGATTCATGCCTGCTCAGCTGCCTGATAATCGCCAGCTGGGCCGCAGGATTCATGCCTGCTCAGCTGCCTGATAACGCCAGCTGGGCCGCAGGATTCATGCCTGCTCAGCTGCCTGATAATCGCCAGCTGGGCCGCAGGATTCATGCCTGCTCAGCTGCCTGATAATCGCCAGCTGGGCCGCAGGATTCATGCCTGCTCAGCTGCCTGATAATCGCCAGCTGGGCCGCAGGATTCATGCCTGCTCAGCTGCCTGATAATCGCCAGCTGGGCCGCAGGATTCATGCCTGCTCAGCTGCCTGATAATCGCCAGCTGGGCCGCAGGATTCATGCCTGCTCAGCTGCCTGATAATCGCCAGCTGGGCCGCAGGATTCATGCCTGCTCAGCTGCCTGATAATCGCCAGCTGGGCCGCAGGATTCATGCCTGCTCAGCTGCCTGATAATCCGCCAGCTGGGCCGCAGGATTCATGCCTGCTCAGCTGCCTGATAATCGCCAGCTGGGCCGCAGGATTCATGCCTGCTCAGCTGCCTGATAATCGCCAGCTGGGCCGCAGGATTCATGCCTGCTCAGCTGCCTGATAATCGCCAGCTGGGCCGCAGGATTCATGCCTGCTCAGCTGCCTGATAATCGCCAGCTGGGCCGCAGGATTCATGCCTGCTCAGCTGCTTGATTCTTGCCTGCTGAGGCACATGATCCGTGCAGGAGAGCTACCTGATCAGCACATGAGCAGTCACATGATCAGCGCCTCTCAGTCACCTGATCACTGCATGACAGGCACGTGATCAGTGCCTGCTGAGGTGCGGGATCAGCGCCTGCTCAGCTGCCTGATAATCGCCAGCTGGGCCGCAGGATTCATGCCTGCTCAGCTGCCTGATAATCGCCAGCTGGGCCGCAGGATTCATGCCTGCTCAGCTGCCTGATAACCGCCAGCTGGGCCGCAGGATTCATGCCTGCTCAGCTGCCTGATAATCCGCTGGGCCGCAGGATTCATGCCTGCTCAGCTGCCTGATAATCGCCAGCTGGGCCGCAGGATTCATGCCTGCTCAGCTGCCTGATAATCGCCAGCTGGGCCGCAGGATTCATGCCTGCTCAGCTGCCTGATAATCGCCAGCTGGGCCGCAGGATTCATGCCTGCTCAGCTGCCTGATAATCGCCAGCTGGGCCGCAGGATTCATGCCTGCTCAGCTGCCTGATAATCGCCAGCTGGGCCGCAGGATTCATGCCTGCTCAGCTGCCTGATAATCGCCAGCTGGGCCGCAGGATTCATGCCTGCTCAGCTGCTTGATTCTTGCCTGCTGAGGCACATGATCCGTGCAGGAGAGCTACCTGATCAGCACATGAGCAGTCACATGATCAGCGCCTCTCAGTCACCTGATCACTGCATGACAGGCACGTGATCAGTGCCTGCTGAGGTGCGGGATCAGCGCCTGCTCAGCTGCCTGATAATCGCCAGCTGGGCCGCAGGATTCATGCCTGCTCAGCTGCCTGATAATCGCCAGCTGGGCCGCAGGATTCATGCCTGCTCAGCTGCCTGATAACCGCCAGCTGGGCCGCAGGATTCATGCCTGCTCAGCTGCCTGATAACCGCCAGCTGGGCCGCAGGATTCATGCCTGCTCAGCTGCCTGATAATCGCCAGCTGGGCCGCAGGATTCATGCCTGCTCAGCTGCCTGATAATCGCCAGCTGGGCCGCAGGATTCATGCCTGCTCAGCTGCCTGATAATCGCCAGCTGGGCCGCAGGATTCATGCCTGCTCAGCTGCCTGATAATCGCCAGCTGGGCCGCAGGATTCATGCCTGCTCAGCTGCCTGATAATCGCCAGCTGGGCCGCAGGATTCATGCCTGCTCAGCTGCCTGATAATCGCCAGCTGGGCCGCAGGATTCATGCCTGCTCAGCTGCCTGATAATCGCCAGCTGGGCCGCAGGATTCATGCCTGCTCAGCTGCCTGATAATCGCCAGCTGGGCCGCAGGATTCATGCCTGCTCAGCTGCCTGATAATCGCCAGCTGGGCCGCAGGATTCATGCCTGCTCAGCTGCCTGATAATCGCCAGCTGGGCCGCAGGATTCATGCCTGCTCAGCTGCCTGATAATCGCCAGCTGGGCCGCAGGATTCATGCCTGCTCAGCTGCCTGATAATCGCCAGCTGGGCCGCAGGATTCATGCCTGCTCAGCTGCCTGATAATCGCCAGCTGGGCCGCAGGATTCATGCCTGCTCAGCTGCCTGATTCTTGCCTGCTGGGCCGCATGATCCGTGCCTGAGAGCTGCCTGATCAGCACATGAGCAGTCACATGATCAGCGCCTCTCAGTCACCTGATCACTGCATGACAGGCACGTGATCAGTGCCTGCTGAGTGCGGGATCATGCCTGCTCAGCTGCCTGATAATCGCCAGCTGGGCCGCAGGATTCATGCCTGCTCAGCTGCCTGATAATCGCCAGCTGGGCCGCAGGATTCATGCCTGCTCAGCTGCCTGATAATCGCCAGCTGGGCCGCAGGATTCATGCCTGCTCAGCTGCTTGATTCTTGCCTGCTGAGGCACATGATCCGTGCAGGAGAGCTACCTGATCAGCACATGAGCAGTCACATGATCAGTGCCTCTCAGTCACCTGATCACTGCATGACAGGCACGTGATCAGTGCCTGCTGAGGTGCGGGATCAGCGCCTGCTCAGCTGCCTGATAATCGCCAGCTGGGCCGCAGGATTCATGCCTGCTCAGCTGCCTGATAATCGCCAGCTGGGCCGCAGGATTCATGCCTGCTCAGCTGCCTGATAATCGCCAGCTGGGCCGCAGGATTCATGCCTGCTCAGCTGCCTGATAATCGCCAGCTGGGCCGCAGGATTCATGCCTGCTCAGCTGCCTGATAATCGCCAGCTGGGCCGCAGGATTCATGCCTGCTCAGCTGCCTGATAATCGCCAGCTGGGCCGCAGGATTCATGCCTGCTCAGCTGCTTGATTCTTGCCTGCTGAGGCACATGATCCGTGCAGGAGAGCTACCTGATCAGCACATGAGCAGTCACATGATCAGCGCCTCTCAGTCACCTGATCACTGCAGGCACGTGATCAGTGCCTGCTGGGTGCGGGATCAGCGCCTGCTCAGCTGCCTGATAATCGCCAGCTGGGCCGCAGGATTCATGCCTGCTCAGCTGCCTGATAATCGCCAGCTGGGCCGCAGGATTCATGCCTGCTCAGCTGCCTGATAATCGCCAGCTGGGCCGCAGGATTCATGCCTGCTCAGCTGCCTGATAACCGCCAGCTGGGCCGCAGGATTCATGCCTGCTCAGCTGCCTGATAATCGCCAGCTGGGCCGCAGGATTCATGCCTGCTCAGCTGCCTGATAATCGCCAGCTGGGCCGCAGGATTCATGCCTGCTCAGCTGCCTGATAATCGCCAGCTGGGCCGCAGGATTCATGCCTGCTCAGCTGCCTGATAATCGCCAGCTGGGCCGCAGGATTCATGCCTGCTCAGCTGCCTGATAATCGCCAGCTGGGCCGCAGGATTCATGCCTGCTCAGCTGCCTGATAATCGCCAGCTGGGCCGCAGGATTCATGCCTGCTCAGCTGCCTGATAATCGCCAGCTGGGCCGCAGGATTCATGCCTGCTCAGCTGCCTGATAATCGCCAGCTGGGCCGCAGGATTCATGCCTGCTCAGCTGCCTGATAATCGCCAGCTGGGCCGCAGGATTCATGCCTGCTCAGCTGCTTGATTCTTGCCTGCTGAGGCACATGATCCGTGCAGGAGAGCTACCTGATCAGCACATGAGCAGTCACATGATCAGCGCCTCTCAGTCACCTGATCACTGCATGACAGGCACGTGATCAGTGCCTGCTGGGTGCGGGATCAGCGCCTGCTCAGCTGCCTGATAATCGCCAGCTGGGCCGCAGGATTCATGCCTGCTCAGCTGCCTGATAATCGCCAGCTGGGCCGCAGGATTCATGCCTGCTCAGCTGCCTGATAATCGCCAGCTGGGCCGCAGGATTCATGCCTGCTCAGCTGCCTGATAATCGCCAGCTGGGCCGCAGGATTCATGCCTGCTCAGCTGCCTGATAATCGCCAGCTGGGCCGCAGGATTCATGCCTGCTCAGCTGCCTGATAATCGCCAGCTGGGCCGCAGGATTCATGCCTGCTCAGCTGCCTGATAATCGCCAGCTGGGCCGCAGGATTCATGCCTGCTCAGCTGCCTGATAATCGCCAGCTGGGCCGCAGGATTCATGCCTGCTCAGCTGCCTGATAATCGCCAGCTGGGCCGCAGGATTCATGCCTGCTCAGCTGCCTGATAATCGCCAGCTGGGCCGCAGGATTCATGCCTGCTCAGCTGCCTGATAATCGCCAGCTGGGCCGCAGGATTCATGCCTGCTCAGCTGCCTGATAATCGCCAGCTGGGCCGCAGGATTCATGCCTGCTCAGCTGCTTGATTCTTGCCTGCTGAGGCACATGATCCGTGCAGGAGAGCTACCTGATCAGCACATGAGCAGTCACATGATCAGCGCCTCTCAGTCACCTGATCACTGCATGACAGGCACGTGATCAGTGCCTGCTGAGTGCGGGATCAGCGCCTGCTCAGCTGCCTGATAATCGCCAGCTGGGCCGCAGGATTCATGCCTGCTCAGCTGCCTGATAATCGCCAGCTGGGCCGCAGGATTCATGCCTGCTCAGCTGCCTGATAATCGCCAGCTGGGCCGCAGGATTCATGCCTGCTCAGCTGCCTGATAATCGCCAGCTGGGCCGCAGGATTCATGCCTGCTCAGCTGCCTGATAATCGCCAGCTGGGCCGCAGGATTCATGCCTGCTCAGCTGCCTGATAATCGCCAGCTGGGCCGCAGGATTCATGCCTGCTCAGCTGCCTGATAATCGCCAGCTGGGCCGCAGGATTCATGCCTGCTCAGCTGCCTGATAATCGCCAGCTGGGCCGCAGGATTCATGCCTGCTCAGCTGCCTGATAATCGCCAGCTGGGCCGCAGGATTCATGCCTGCTCAGCTGCCTGATAATCGCCAGCTGGGCCGCAGGATTCATGCCTGCTCAGCTGCCTGATAATCGCCAGCTGGGCCGCAGGATTCATGCCTGCTCAGCTGCCTGATAATCGCCAGCTGGGCCGCAGGATTCATGCCTGCTCAGCTGCCTGATAATCGCCAGCTGGGCCGCAGGATTCATGCCTGCTCAGCTGCCTGATAATCGCCAGCTGGGCCGCAGGATTCATGCCTGCTCAGCTGCCTGATAATCGCCAGCTGGGCCGCAGGATTCATGCCTGCTCAGCTGCCTGATAATCGCCAGCTGGGCCGCAGGATTCATGCCTGCTCAGCTGCCTGATAATCGCCAGCTGGGCCGCAGGATTCATGCCTGCTCAGCTGCTTGATTCTTGCCTGCTGAGGCACATGATCCGTGCAGGAGAGCTACCTGATCAGCACATGAGCAGTCACATGATCAGCGCCTCTCAGTCACCTGATCACTGCATGACAGGCACGTGATCAGTGCCTGCTGAGGTGCGGGATCAGCCTGCTCAGCTGCCTGATAATCGCCAGCTGGGCCGCAGGATTCATGCCTGCTCAGCTGCCTGATAATCGCCAGCTGGGCCGCAGGATTCATGCCTGCTCAGCTGCCTGATAATCGCCAGCTGGGCCGCAGGATTCATGCCTGCTCAGCTGCTTGATTCTTGCCTGCTGAGGCACATGATCCGTGCAGGAGAGCTGCCTGATCAGCACATGAGCAGTCACATGATCAGCGCCTCTCAGTCACCTGATCACTGCATGACAGGCACGTGATCAGTGCCTGCTGAGGTGCGGGATCAGCGCCTGCTCAGCTGCCTGATAATCGCCAGCTGGGCCGCAGGATTCATGCCTGCTCAGCTGCCTGATAATCGCCAGCTGGGCCGCAGGATTCATGCCTGCTCAGCTGCCTGATAATCGCCAGCTGGGCCGCAGGATTCATGCCTGCTCAGCTGCCTGATAACCGCCAGCTGGGCCGCAGGATTCATGCCTGCTCAGCTGCCTGATAATCGCCAGCTGGGCCGCAGGATTCATGCCTGCTCAGCTGCCTGATAATCGCCAGCTGGGCCGCAGGATTCATGCCTGCTCAGCTGCCTGATAATCGCCAGCTGGGCCGCAGGATTCATGCCTGCTCAGCTGCTGATTCTTGCCTGCTGAGGCACATGATCCGTGCAGGGAGCTACCTGATCAGCACATGAGCAGTCACATGATCAGCGCCTCTCAGTCACCTGATCACTGCATGACAGGCACGTGATCAGTGCCTGCTGAGGTGCGGGATCAGCGCCTGCTCAGCTGCCTGATAATCGCCAGCTGGGCCGCAGGATTCATGCCTGCTCAGCTGCCTGATAATCGCCAGCTGGGCCGCAGGATTCATGCCTGCTCAGCTGCCTGATAACCGCCAGCTGGGCCGCAGGATTCATGCCTGCTCAGCTGCCTGATAATCGCCAGCTGGGCCGCAGGATTCATGCCTGCTCAGCTGCCTGATAATCGCCAGCTGGGCCGCAGGATTCATGCCTGCTCAGCTGCCTGATAATCGCCAGCTGGGCCGCAGGATTCATGCCTGCTCAGCTGCCTGATAATCGCCAGCTGGGCCGCAGGATTCATGCCTGCTCAGCTGCCTGATAATCGCCAGCTGGGCCGCAGGATTCATGCCTGCTCAGCTGCTTGATTCTTGCCTGCTGAGGCACATGATCCGTGCAGGAGAGCTACCTGATCAGCACATGAGCAGTCACATGATCAGCGCCTCTCAGTCACCTGATCACTGCATGACAGGCACGTGATCAGTGCCTGCTGAGGTGCGGGATCAGCGCCTGCTCAGCTGCCTGATAATCGCCAGCTGGGCCGCAGGATTCATGCCTGCTCAGCTGCCTGATAATCGCCAGCTGGGCCGCAGGATTCATGCCTGCTCAGCTGCCTGATAATCGCCAGCTGGGCCGCAGGATTCATGCCTGCTCAGCTGCCTGATAATCGCCAGCTGGGCCGCAGGATTCATGCCTGCTCAGCTGCCTGATAATCGCCAGCTGGGCCGCAGGATTCATGCCTGCTCAGCTGCCTGATAATCGCCAGCTGGGCCGCAGGATTCATGCCTGCTCAGCTGCCTGATAATCGCCAGCTGGGCCGCAGGATTCATGCCTGCTCAGCTGCCTGATAATCGCCAGCTGGGCCGCAGGATTCATGCCTGCTCAGCTGCCTGATAATCGCCAGCTGGGCCGCAGGATTCATGCCTGCTCAGCTGCCTGATAATCGCCAGCTGGGCCGCAGGATTCATGCCTGCTCAGCTGCCTGATAATCGCCAGCTGGGCCGCAGGATTCATGCCTGCTCAGCTGCCTGATAATCGCCAGCTGGGCCGCAGGATTCATGCCTGCTCAGCTGCCTGATAATCGCCAGCTGGGCCGCAGGATTCATGCCTGCTCAGCTGCCTGATAATCGCCAGCTGGGCCGCAGGATTCATGCCTGCTCAGCTGCCTGATAACGCCAGCTGGGCCGCAGGATTCATGCCTGCTCAGCTGCCTGATAACGCCAGCTGGGCCGCAGGATTCATGCCTGCTCAGCTGCCTGATAATCGCCAGCTGGGCCGCAGGATTCATGCCTGCTCAGCTGCCTGATAATCGCCAGCTGGGCCGCAGGATTCATGCCTGCTCAGCTGCCTGATAATCGCCAGCTGGGCCGCAGGATTCATGCCTGCTCAGCTGCTTGATTCTTGCCTGCTGAGGCACATGATCCGTGCAGGAGAGCTACCTGATCAGCACATGAGCAGTCACATGATCAGCGCCTCTCAGTCACCTGATCACTGCATGACAGGCACGTGATCAGTGCCTGCTGGGTGCGGATCATGCGCCTGCTCAGCTGCCTGATAATCGCCAGCTGGGCCGCAGGATTCATGCCTGCTCAGCTGCCTGATAATCGCCAGCTGGGCCGCAGGATTCATGCCTGCTCAGCTGCCTGATAATCGCCAGCTGGGCCGCAGGATTCATGCCTGCTCAGCTGCCTGATAATCGCCAGCTGGGCCGCAGGATTCATGCCTGCTCAGCTGCCTGATAATCGCCAGCTGGGCCGCAGGATTCATGCCTGCTCAGCTGCCTGATAATCGCCAGCTGGGCCGCGGGATTCATGCCTGCTCAGCTGCCTGATAATCGCCAGCTGGGCCGCAGGATTCATGCCTGCTCAGCTGCCTGATAATCGCCAGCTGGGCCGCAGGATTCATGCCTGCTCAGCTGCCTGATAATCGCCAGCTGGGCCGCAGGATTCATGCCTGCTCAGCTGCCTGATAATCGCCAGCTGGGCCGCAGGATTCATGCCTGCTCAGCTGCCTGATAATCGCCAGCTGGGCCGCAGGATTCATGCCTGCTCAGCTGCTTGATTCTTGCCAGGCACATGATCCGTGCAGGAGAGCTTGATCAGCACATGAGCAGTCACATGATCAGCGCCTCTCAGTCACCTGATCACTGCATGACAGGCACGTGATCAGTGCCTGCTGGTGCGGGATCAGCGCCTGCTCAGCTGCCTGATAATCGCCAGCTGGGCCGCAGGATTCATGCCTGCTCAGCTGCCTGATAATCGCCAGCTGGGCCGCAGGATTCATGCCTGCTCAGCTGCCTGATAAGCGCCAGCTGGGCCGCAGGATTCATGCCTGCTCAGCTGCCTGATAATCGCCAGCTGGGCCGCAGGATTCATGCCTGCTCAGCTGCCTGATAATCGCCAGCTGGGCCGCAGGATTCATGCCTGCTCAGCTGCCTGATAATCGCCAGCTGGGCCGCAGGATTCATGCCTGCTCAGCTGCCTGATAATCGCCAGCTGGGCCGCAGGATTCATGCCTGCTCAGCTGCCTGATAATCGCCAGCTGGGCCGCAGGATTCATGCCTGCTCAGCTGCCTGATAATCGCCAGCTGGGCCGCAGGATTCATGCCTGCTCAGCTGCCTGATAATCGCCAGCTGGGCCGCAGGATTCATGCCTGCTCAGCTGCCTGTTTATCGCCAGCTGGGCCGCAGGATTCATGCCTGCTCAGCTGCCTGATAATCGCCAGCTGGGCCGCAGGATTCATGCCTGCTCAGCTGCCTGATAATCGCCAGCTGGGCCGCAGGATTCATGCCTGCTCAGCTGCCTGATAATCGCCAGCTGGGCCGCAGGATTCATGCCTGCTCAGCTGCTTGATTCTTGCCTGCTGAGGCACATGATCCGTGCAGGAGAGCTACCTGATCAGCACATGAGCAGTCACATGATCAGCGCCTCTCAGTCACCTGATCACTGCATGACAGGCACGTGATCAGTGCCTGCTGAGGTGCGGGATCAGCGCCTGCTCAGCTGCCTGATAATCGCCAGCTGGGCCGCAGGATTCATGCCTGCTCAGCTGCCTGATAATCGCCAGCTGGGCCGCAGGATTCATGCCTGCTCAGCTGCCTGATAATCGCCAGCTGGGCCGCAGGATTCATGCCTGCTCAGCTGCCTGATAATCGCCAGCTGGGCCGCAGGATTCATGCCTGCTCAGCTGCCTGATAATCGCCAGCTGGGCCGTGGGATTCATGCCTGCTCAGCTGCCTGATAATCGCCAGCTGGGCCGCAGGATTCATGCCTGCTCAGCTGCCTGATAATCGCCAGCTGGGCCGCAGGATTCATGCCTGCTCAGCTGCCTGATAATCGCCAGCTGGGCCGCAGGATTCATGCCTGCTCAGCTGCCTGATAATCGCCAGCTGGGCCGCAGGATTCATGCCTGCTCAGCTGCCTGATAATCGCCAGCTGGGCCGCAGGATTCATGCCTGCTCAGCTGCCTGATAATCGCCAGCTGGGCCGCAGGATTCATGCCTGCTCAGCTGCTTGATTCTTGCCTGCTGAGGCACATGATCCGTGCAGGAGAGCTACCTGATCAGCACATGAGCAGTCACATGATCAGCGCCTCTCAGTCACCTGATCACTGCATGACAGGCACGTGATCAGTGCCTGCTGGGTGCGGGATCAGCGCCTGCTCAGCTGCCTGATAATCGCCAGCTGGGCCGCAGGATTCATGCCTGCTCAGCTGCCTGATAATCGCCAGCTGGGCCGCAGGATTCATGCCTGCTCAGCTGCCTGATAATCGCCAGCTGGGCCGTGGGATTCATGCCTGCTCAGCTGCCTGATAACCGCCAGCTGGGCCGCAGGATTCATGCCTGCTCAGCTGCCTGATAATCGCCAGCTGGGCCGCAGGATTCATGCCTGCTCAGCTGCCTGATAATCGCCAGCTGGGCCGCAGGATTCATGCCTGCTCAGCTGCCTGATAATCGCCAGCTGGGCCGCAGGATTCATGCCTGCTCAGCTGCCTGATAATCCAGCTGGGCCGCAGGATTCATGCCTGCTCAGCTGCCTGATAACGCCAGCTGGGCCGCAGGATTCATGCCTGCTCAGCTGCCTGATAATCGCCAGCTGGGCCGTGGGATTCATGCCTGCTCAGCTGCCTGATAATCGCCAGCTGGGCCGCAGGATTCATGCCTGCTCAGCTGCCTGATAATCGCCAGCTGGGCCGCAGGATTCATGCCTGCTCAGCTGCCTGATAATCGCCAGCTGGGCCGCAGGATTCATGCCTGCTCAGCTGCCTGATAATCGCCAGCTGGGCCGCAGGATTCATGCCTGCTCAGCTGCCTGATAATCGCCAGCTGGGCCGCGGGATTCATGCCTGCTCAGCTGCCTGATAATCGCCAGCTGGGCCGCAGGATTCATGCCTGCTCAGCTGCCTGATAATCGCCAGCTGGGCCGCAGGATTCATGCCTGCTCAGCTGCTTGATTCTTGCCTGCTGAGGCACATGATCCGTGCAGGAGCTACCTGATCAGCACATGAGCAGTCACATGATCAGCGCCTCTCAGTCACCTGATCACTGCATGACAGGCACGTGATCAGTGCCTGCTGAGGTGCGGGATCAGCGCCTGCTCAGCTGCCTGATAATCGCCAGCTGGGCCGCAGGATTCATGCCTGCTCAGCTGCCTGATAATCGCCAGCTGGGCCGCAGGATTCATGCCTGCTCAGCTGCCTGATAATCGCCAGCTGGGCCGCAGGATTCATGCCTGCTCAGCTGCCTGATTCTCGCCAGCTGGGCCGCAGGATTCATGCCTGCTCAGCTGCCTGATCAGCACAGCAGTCACATGATCATGCCTGCTCAGCTGCCTGATCACTGCATGACAGGCACGTGCTCAGCTGCCTGCTGAGGTGCGGGATCAGCGCCTGCTCAGCTGCCTGATAATCGCCAGCTGGGCCGCAGGATTCATGCCTGCTCAGCTGCCTGATAATCGCCAGCTGGGCCGTGGGATTCATGCCTGCTCAGCTGCCTGATAATCGCCAGCTGGGCCGCAGGATTCATGCCTGCTCAGCTGCCTGATAATCGCCAGCTGGGCCGCAGGATTCATGCCTGCTCAGCTGCCTGATAATCGCCAGCTGGGCCGCAGGATTCATGCCTGCTCAGCTGCCTGATAATCGCCAGCTGGGCCGCAGGATTCATGCCTGCTCAGCTGCCTGATAATCGCCAGCTGGGCCGCAGGATTCATGCCTGCTCAGCTGCCTGATAATCGCCAGCTGGGCCGCAGGATTCATGCCTGCTCAGCTGCCTGATAATCGCCAGCTGGGCCGCAGGATTCATGCCTGCTCAGCTGCCTGATAATCGCCAGCTGGGCCGCAGGATTCATGCCTGCTCAGCTGCCTGATAATCGCCAGCTGGGCCGCAGGATTCATGCCTGCTCAGCTGCCTGATAATCGCCAGCTGGGCCGCAGGATTCATGCCTGCTCAGCTGCCTGATAATCGCCAGCTGGGCCGCAGGATTCATGCCTGCTCAGCTGCCTGATAATCGCCAGCTGGGCCGCAGGATTCATGCCTGCTCAGCTGCTTGATTCTTGCCTGCTGAGGCACATGATCCGTGCAGGAGAGCTGATCAGCACATGAGCAGTCACAGATCAGCGTCTCAGTCACCTGATCACTGCATGACAGGCACGTGATCAGTGCCTGCTGAGGTGCGGGATCAGCGCCTGCTCAGCTGCCTGATAATCGCCAGCTGGGCCGCAGGATTCATGCCTGCTCAGCTGCCTGATAATCGCCAGCTGGGCCGCAGGATTCATGCCTGCTCAGCTGCCTGATAATCGCCAGCTGGGCCGCAGGATTCATGCCTGCTCAGCTGCCTGATAATCGCCAGCTGGGCCGCAGGATTCATGCCTGCTCAGCTGCCTGATAATCGCCAGCTGGGCCGCGGGATTCATGCCTGCTCAGCTGCCTGATAATCGCCAGCTGGGCCGCAGGATTCATGCCTGCTCAGCTGCCTGATAATCGCCAGCTGGGCCGCAGGATTCATGCCTGCTCAGCTGCCTGATAATCGCCAGCTGGGCCGCAGGATTCATGCCTGCTCAGCTGCCTGATAACCGCCAGCTGGGCCGCGGGATTCATGCCTGCTCAGCTGCCTGATAATCGCCAGCTGGGCCGCAGGATTCATGCCTGCTCAGCTGCCTGATAATCGCCAGCTGGGCCGCAGGATTCATGCCTGCTCAGCTGCTTGATTCTTGCCTGCTCAGGCACATGATCCGTGCAGGAGAGCTACCTGATCAGCACATGAGCAGTCACATGATCAGCGCCTCTCAGTCACCTGATCACTGCATGACAGGCACGTGATCAGTGCCTGCTGAGGTGCGGGATCAACGACTGTTCAGCTGCCTGATAATCGCCAGCTGGGCCGCAGGATTCATGCCTGCTCAGCTGCCTGATAATCGCCAGCTGGGCCGCAGGATTCATGCCTGCTCAGGTGCCTGATAATCGCCAGCTGGGCTGCAGGATTCATGCCTGCTCAGCTGCCTGATAACCGCCAGCTGGGCCGCAGGATTCATGCCTGCTCAGCTGCCTGATAATCGCCAGCTGGGCCGCAGGATTCATGCCTGCTCAGCTGCCTGATAATCGCCAGCTGGGCCGCAGGATTCATGCCTGCTCAGCTGCCTGATAATCGCCAGCTGGGCCGCAGGATTCATGCCTGCTCAGCTGCTGATCGCCAGCTGGGCCGCAGGATTCATGCCTGCTCAGCTGCCTGATAATCGCCAGCTGGGCCGCAGGATTCATGCCTGCTCAGCTGCCTGATAACGCCAGCTGGGCCGCAGGATTCATGCCTGCTCAGCTGCCTGATAATCGCCAGCTGGGCCGCAGGATTCATGCCTGCTCAGCTGCCTGATAATCGCCAGCTGGGCCGCAGGATTCATGCCTGCTCAGCTGCCTGATAATCGCCAGCTGGGCCGCAGGATTCATGCCTGCTCAGCTGCCTGATAATCGCCAGCTGGGCCGCAGGATTCATGCCTGCTCAGCTGCCTGATAATCGCCAGCTGGGCCGCAGGATTCATGCCTGCTCAGCTGCCTGATAATCGCCAGCTGGGCCGCAGGATTCATGCCTGCTCAGCTGCCTGATAATCGCCAGCTGGGCCGCAGGATTCATGCCTGCTCAGCTGCTTGATTCTGCCTGCTGAGGCACATGATCCGTGCAGGAGAGCTACCTGATCAGCACATGAGCAGTCACATGATCAGCGCCTCTCAGTCACCTGATCACTGCATGACAGGCACGTGATCAGTGCCTGCTGAGGTGCGGGATCAGCGCCTGCTGCTGCCTGATAATGCCAGCTGGGCTGGGATTCAGCTGGGCCTAGTTCATGCCTGCTCAGCTGCCTGATAATCGCCAGCTGGGCCGCAGGATTCATGCCTGCTCAGCTGCTTGATTCTTGCCTGCTGAGGCACATGATCCGTGCAGGAGAGCTACCTGATCAGCACATGAGCAGTCACATGATCAGCGCCTCTCAGTCACCTGATCACTGCATGACAGGCACGTGATCAGTGCCTGCTGAGGTGCAGGATCAGCGCCTGCTCAGCTGCCTGATAATCGCCAGCTGGGCCGCAGGATTCATGCCTGCTCAGCTGCCTGATAATCGCCAGCTGGGCCGCAGGATTCATGCCTGCTCAGCTGCCTGATAATCGCCAGCTGGGCCGCAGGATTCATGCCTGCTCAGCTGCCTGATAATCGCCAGCTGGGCCGCAGGATTCATGCCTGCTCAGCTGCCTGATAATCGCCAGCTGGGCCGGGATTCATGCCTGCTCAGCTGCCTGATAATCGCCAGCTGGGCCGCAGGATTCATGCCTGCTCAGCTGCCTGATAATCCAGCTGGGCCGCAGGATTCATGCCTGCTCAGCTGCCTGATAACGCCAGCTGGGCCGCAGGATTCATGCCTGCTCAGCTGCCTGATAATGCCAGCTGGGCCAGGATTCATGCCTGCTCAGCTGCCTGATAAGCCAGCTGGGCCGCAGGATTCATGCCTGCTCAGCTGCCTGATGCCAGCTGGGCCGGGATTCATGCCTGCTCAGCTGCCTGATAATCGCCAGCTGGGCCGCAGGATTCATGCCTGCTCAGCTGCCTGATAATCGCCAGCTGGGCCGCAGGATTCATGCCTGCTCAGCTGCCTGATAATCGCCAGCTGGGCCGCAGGATTCATGCCTGCTCAGCTGCCTGATAATCGCCAGCTGGGCCGCAGGATTCATGCCTGCTCAGCTGCCTGATAATCGCCAGCTGGGCCGGGATTCATGCCTGCTCAGCTGCCTGATAACGCCAGCTGGGCCGGGATTCATGCCTGCTCAGCTGCCTGATAATGCCAGCTGGGCCGCAGGATTCATGCCTGCTCAGCTGCCTGATAATCGCCAGCTGGGCCGCAGGATTCATGCCTGCTCAGCTGCCTGATAATCGCCAGCTGGGCCGCAGGATTCATGCCTGCTCAGCTGCCTGATAATCGCCAGCTGGGCCGCAGGATTCATGCCTGCTCAGCTGCCTGATAACGCCAGCTGGGCCGCAGGATTCATGCCTGCTCAGCTGCTGATTCTTGCCTGCTGAGGCACATGATCCGTGCAGGAGAGCTACCTGATCAGCACATGAGCAGTCACATGATCAGCGCCTCTCAGTCACCTGATCACTGCATGACAGGCACGTGATCAGTGCCTTCGGGATCAGCCTGCTCAGCTGCCTGATAATCGCCAGCTGGGCCGCAGGATTCATGCCTGCTCAGCTGCCTGATAATCGCCAGCTGGGCCGCAGGATTCATGCCTGCTCAGCTGCCTGATAATCGCCAGCTGGGCCGCAGGATTCATGCCTGCTCAGCTGCCTGATAACCGCCAGCTGGGCCGCAGGATTCATGCCTGCTCAGCTGCCTGATAATCGCCAGCTGGGCCGCAGGATTCATGCCTGCTCAGCTGCCTGATAATCGCCAGCTGGGCCGCAGGATTCATGCCTGCTCAGCTGCCTGATAATCGCCAGCTGGGCCGCAGGATTCATGCCTGCTCAGCTGCCTGATAATCGCCAGCTGGGCCGCAGGATTCATGCCTGCTCAGCTGCCTGATAATCGCCAGCTGGGCCGCAGGATTCATGCCTGCTCAGCTGCCTGATAATCGCCAGCTGGGCCGCAGGATTCATGCCTGCTCAGCTGCTTGATTCTTGCCTGCTGGGCACATGATCCGTGCAGGAGAGCTACCTGATCAGCACATGAGCAGTCACATGATCAGCGCCTCTCAGTCACCTGATCACTGCATGACAGGCACGTGATCAGTGCCTGCTGAGGTGCGGGATCAGCGCCTGCTCAGCTGCCTGATAATCGCCAGCTGGGCCGCAGGATTCATGCCTGCTCAGCTGCCTGATAATCGCCAGCTGGGCCGCAGGATTCATGCCTGCTCAGCTGCCTGATAATCGCCAGCTGGGCCGCAGGATTCATGCCTGCTCAGCTGCTTGATTCTGCCTGCTGGGCACATGATCCGCAGGAGAGCTACCTGATCAGCACATGAGCAGTCACATGATCAGCGCCTCTGTAATCACTGCATGACAGGCACGTGATCAGTGCCTGCTGAGGTTCATGCCTGCTCAGCTGCCTGATAATCGCCAGCTGGGCCGCAGGATTCATGCCTGCTCAGCTGCCTGATAATCGCCAGCTGGGCCGCAGGATTCATGCCTGCTCAGCTGCCTGATAATCGCCAGCTGGGCCGCGGGATTCATGCCTGCTCAGCTGCCTGATAATCGCCAGCTGGGCCGCAGGATTCATGCCTGCTCAGCTGCCTGATAATCGCCAGCTGGGCCGCAGGATTCATGCCTGCTCAGCTGCCTGATAATCGCCAGCTGGGCCGCAGGATTCATGCCTGCTCAGCTGCCTGATAATCGCCAGCTGGGCCGCAGGATTCATGCCTGCTCAGCTGCCTGATAATCGCCAGCTGGGCCGCAGGATTCATGCCTGCTCAGCTGCCTGATAGCCAGCTGGGCCGCAGGATTCATGCCTGCTCAGCTGCCTGATAATCGCCAGCTGGGCCGCAGGATTCATGCCTGCTCAGCTGCCTGATAATCGCCAGCTGGGCCGCAGGATTCATGCCTGCTCAGCTGCTTGATTCTTGCCTGCTGAGGCACATGATCCGTGCAGGAGAGCTACCTGATCAGCACATGAGCAGTCACATGATCAGCGCCTCTCAGTCACCTGATCACTGCATGACAGGCACGTGATCAGTGCCTGCTGAGGTGCGGGATCAGCGCCTGCTCAGCTGCCTGATAATCGCCAGCTGGGCCGCAGGATTCATGCCTGCTCAGCTGCCTGATAATCGCCAGCTGGGCCGCAGGATTCATGCCTGCTCAGCTGCCTGATAACCGCCAGCTGGGCCGCAGGATTCATGCCTGCTCAGCTGCCTGATAACCGCCAGCTGGGCCGCAGGATTCATGCCTGCTCAGCTGCCTGATAATCGCCAGCTGGGCCGCAGGATTCATGCCTGCTCAGCTGCCTGATAATCGCCAGCTGGGCCGCAGGATTCATGCCTGCTCAGCTGCCTGATAATCGCCAGCTGGGCCGCAGGATTCATGCCTGCTCAGCTGCCTGATAATCGCCAGCTGGGCCGCAGGATTCATGCCTGCTCAGCTGCCTGATAATCGCCAGCTGGGCCGCAGGATTCATGCCTGCTCAGCTGCCTGATAATCGCCAGCTGGGCCGCAGGATTCATGCCTGCTCAGCTGCCTGATAATCGCCAGCTGGGCCGCAGGATTCATGCCTGCTCAGCTGCCTGATAATCGCCAGCTGGGCCGCAGGATTCATGCCTGCTCAGCTGCCTGATAATCGCCAGCTGGGCCGCAGGATTCATGCCTGCTCAGCTGCCTGATAATCGCCAGCTGGGCCGCAGGATTCATGCCTGCTCAGCTGCCTGATAATCGCCAGCTGGGCCGCAGGATTCATGCCTGCTCAGCTGCCTGATAATCGCCAGCTGGGCCGCAGGATTCATGCCTGCTCAGCTGCCTGATAATCGCCAGCTGGGCCGCAGGATTCATGCCTGCTCAGCTGCCTGATAATCGCCAGCTGGGCCGCAGGATTCATGCCTGCTCAGCTGCCTGATAATCGCCAGCTGGGCCGCAGGATTCATGCCTGCTCAGCTGCCTGATAATCGCCAGCTGGGCCGCAGGATTCATGCCTGCTCAGCTGCCTGATAATCGCCAGCTGGGCCGCAGGATTCATGCCTGCTCAGCTGCCTGATAATCGCCAGCTGGGCCGCAGGATTCATGCCTGCTCAGCTGCTTGATTCTTGCCTGCTGGGGCGCATGATCCGTGCAGGAGAGCTGCCTGATCAGCACATGAGCAGTCGCATGATCAGCGCCTCTCAGTCACCTGATCACTGCATGACAGGCACGTGATCAGTGCCTGCTGGTGCGGGATCAGCGCCTGCTCAGCTGCCTGATAATCGCCAGCTGGGCCGCAGGATTCATGCCTGCTCAGCTGCCTGATAATCGCCAGCTGGGCCGCAGGATTCATGCCTGCTCAGCTGCCTGATAATCGCCAGCTGGGCCGCAGGATTCATGCCTGCTCAGCTGCCTGATAACGCCAGCTGGGCCGCAGGATTCATGCCTGCTCAGCTGCCTGATAATCGCCAGCTGGGCCGCAGGATTCATGCCTGCTCAGCTGCCTGATAACGCCAGCTGGGCCGCAGGATTCATGCCTGCTCAGCTGCCTGATAATCGCCAGCTGGGCCGGGATTCATGCCTGCTCAGCTGCCTGATAATCGCCAGCTGGGCCGCAGGATTCATGCCTGCTCAGCTGCCTGATAATCGCCAGCTGGGCCGCAGGATTCATGCCTGCTCAGCTGCCTGATAACCCAGCTGGGCCGCAGGATTCATGCCTGCTCAGCTGCCTGATAATCGCCAGCTGGGCCGCAGGATTCATGCCTGCTCAGCTGCCTGATAATCGCCAGCTGGGCCGCAGGATTCATGCCTGCTCAGCTGCCTGATAATCGCCAGCTGGGCCGCAGGATTCATGCCTGCTCAGCTGCCTGATAATCGCCAGCTGGGCCGCAGGATTCATGCCTGCTCAGCTGCCTGATAATCGCCAGCTGGGCCGCAGGATTCATGCCTGCTCAGCTGCCTGATAATCGCCAGCTGGGCCGCAGGATTCATGCCTGCTCAGCTGCCTGATAATCGCCAGCTGGGCCGCAGGATTCATGCCTGCTCAGCTGCTGATTCTTGCCTGCTGAGGCGCATGATCCGTGCAGGAGAGCTGCCTGATCAGCACATGAGCAGTCACATGATCAGCGCCTCTCAGTCACCTGATCACTGCATGACAGGCACGTGATCAGTGCCTGCTGAGGTCGGGATCATGCCTGCTCAGCTGCCTGATAATCGCCAGCTGGGCCGCAGGATTCATGCCTGCTCAGCTGCCTGATAATCGCCAGCTGGGCCGCAGGATTCATGCCTGCTCAGCTGCCTGATAATCGCCAGCTGGGCCGCAGGATTCATGCCTGCTCAGCTGCTTGATTCTTGCCTGCTGGGCACATGATCCGTGCAGGAGAGCTACCTGATCAGCACATGAGCAGTCACATGATCAGCGCCTCTCAGTCACCTGATCACTGCATGACAGGCACGTGATCAGTGCCTGCTGAGGTGCGGGATCAGCGCCTGCTCAGCTGCCTGATAATCGCCAGCTGGGCCGCAGGATTCATGCCTGCTCAGCTGCCTGATAATCGCCAGCTGGGCCGCAGGATTCATGCCTGCTCAGCTGCCTGATAACCGCCAGCTGGGCCGCAGGATTCATGCCTGCTCAGCTGCCTGATAACGCCAGCTGGGCCGCAGGATTCATGCCTGCTCAGCTGCCTGATAATCGCCAGCTGGGCCGCAGGATTCATGCCTGCTCAGCTGCCTGATAATCGCCAGCTGGGCCGCAGGATTCATGCCTGCTCAGCTGCCTGATAATCGCCAGCTGGGCCGCAGGATTCATGCCTGCTCAGCTGCCTGATAACGCCAGCTGGGCCGCAGGATTCATGCCTGCTCAGCTGCCTGATAATCGCCAGCTGGGCCGCAGGATTCATGCCTGCTCAGCTGCCTGATAATCGCCAGCTGGGCCGCAGGATTCATGCCTGCTCAGCTGCCTGATAATCGCCAGCTGGGCCGCAGGATTCATGCCTGCTCAGCTGCTTGATTCTTGCCTGCTGAGGCACATGATCCGTGCAGGAGAGCTACCTGATCAGCACATGAGCAGTCACATGATCAGCGCCTCTCAGTCACCTGATCACTGCATGACAGGCACGTGATCAGTGCCTGCTGAGGTGCGGGATCAGCGCCTGCTCAGCTGCCTGATAATCGCCAGCTGGGCCGCAGGATTCATGCCTGCTCAGCTGCCTGATAATCGCCAGCTGGGCCGCAGGATTCATGCCTGCTCAGCTGCCTGATAACCGCTGGGCCGCAGGATTCATGCCTGCTCAGCTGCCTGATAATCGCCAGCTGGGCCGCAGGATTCATGCCTGCTCAGCTGCCTGATAATCGCCAGCTGGGCCGCAGGATTCATGCCTGCTCAGCTGCCTGATAATCGCCAGCTGGGCCGCAGGATTCATGCCTGCTCAGCTGCCTGATAACGCCAGCTGGGCCGCAGGATTCATGCCTGCTCAGCTGCCTGATAATCGCCAGCTGGGCCGCAGGATTCATGCCTGCTCAGCTGCCTGATAATCGCCAGCTGGGCCGCAGGATTCATGCCTGCTCAGCTGCCTGATAACGCCAGCTGGGCCGCAGGATTCATGCCTGCTCAGCTGCCTGATAATCGCCAGCTGGGCCGCAGGATTCATGCCTGCTCAGCTGCCTGATAATCGCCAGCTGGGCCGCAGGATTCATGCCTGCTCAGCTGCCTGATAATCGCCAGCTGGGCCGCAGGATTCATGCCTGCTCAGCTGCCTGATAATCCCAGCTGGGCCGCAGGATTCATGCCTGCTCAGCTGCCTGATAATCGCCAGCTGGGCCGCAGGATTCATGCCTGCTCAGCTGCCTGATAATCGCCAGCTGGGCCGCAGGATTCATGCCTGCTCAGCTGCCTGATAATCGCCAGCTGGGCCGCAGGATTCATGCCTGCTCAGCTGCCTGATAATCGCCAGCTGGGCCGCAGGATTCATGCCTGCTCAGCTGCTGATTCTTGCCTGCTGAGGCACATGATCCGTGCAGGAGAGCTACCTGATCAGCACATGAGCAGTCACATGATCAGCGCCTCTCAGTCACCTGATCACTGCATGACAGACGTGATCAGTGCCTGCTGAGCCGCGGGATCAGCGCCTGCTCAGCTGCCTGATAATCGCCAGCTGGGCCGCAGGATTCATGCCTGCTCAGCTGCCTGATAATCGCCAGCTGGGCCGCAGGATTCATGCCTGCTCAGCTGCCTGATAATCGCCAGCTGGGCCGCAGGATTCATGCCTGCTCAGCTGCCTGATAATCGCCAGCTGGGCCGCAGGATTCATGCCTGCTCAGCTGCCTGATAATCGCCAGCTGGGCCGCAGGATTCATGCCTGCTCAGCTGCCTGATAATCGCCAGCTGGGCCGCAGGATTCATGCCTGCTCAGCTGCCTGATAATCGCCAGCTGGGCCGCAGGATTCATGCCTGCTCAGCTGCCTGATAATCGCCAGCTGGGCCGCAGGATTCATGCCTGCTCAGCTGCCTGATAATCGCCAGCTGGGCCGCAGGATTCATGCCTGCTCAGCTGCCTGATAATCGCCAGCTGGGCCGCAGGATTCATGCCTGCTCAGCTGCCTGATAATCGCCAGCTGGGCCGCAGGATTCATGCCTGCTCAGCTGCCTGATAATCGCCAGCTGGGCCGCAGGATTCATGCCTGCTCAGCTGCCTGATAATCGCCAGCTGGGCCGCAGGATTCATGCCTGCTCAGCTGCCTGATAACGCCAGCTGGGCCGCAGGATTCATGCCTGCTCAGCTGCCTGATAATCGCCAGCTGGGCCGCAGGATTCATGCCTGCTCAGCTGCCTGATAATCGCCAGCTGGGCCGCAGGATTCATGCCTGCTCAGCTGCCTGATAATCGCCAGCTGGGCCGCAGGATTCATGCCTGCTCAGCTGCTTGATTCTTGCCTGCTGAGGCACATGATCCGTGCAGGAGAGCTACCTGATCAGCACATGAGCAGTCACATGATCAGCGCCTCTCAGTCACCTGATCACTGCATGACAGGCACGTGATCAGTGCCTGCTGAGGTGCGGGATCAGCGCCTGCTCAGCTGCCTGATAATCGCCAGCTGGGCCGCAGGATTCATGCCTGCTCAGCTGCCTGATAATCGCCAGCTGGGCCGCAGGATTCATGCCTGCTCAGCTGCCTGATAATCGCCAGCTGGGCCGCAGGATTCATGCCTGCTCAGCTGCCTGATAACCGCCAGCTGGGCCGCAGGATTCATGCCTGCTCAGCTGCCTGATAATCGCCAGCTGGGCCGCAGGATTCATGCCTGCTCAGCTGCCTGATAATCGCCAGCTGGGCCGCAGGATTCATGCCTGCTCAGCTGCCTGATAATCGCCAGCTGGGCCGCAGGATTCATGCCTGCTCAGCTGCCTGATAATCGCCAGCTGGGCCGCAGGATTCATGCCTGCTCAGCTGCCTGATTCTTGCCTGCTGGGCACATGATCCGTGCCGGAGAGCTACCTGATCAGCCAGCAGTCACATGATCAGCGCCTCTCAGTCACCTGATCACTGCATGACAGGCACGTGATCAGTGCCTGCTGAGGTGCGGGATCAGCGCCTGCTCAGCTGCCTGATAATCGCCAGCTGGGCCGCAGGATTCATGCCTGCTCAGCTGCCTGATAATCGCCAGCTGGGCCGCAGGATTCATGCCTGCTCAGCTGCCTGATAATCGCCAGCTGGGCCGCAGGATTCATGCCTGCTCAGCTGCCTGATAATCGCCAGCTGGGCCGCAGGATTCATGCCTGCTCAGCTGCCTGATAATCGCCAGCTGGGCCGCAGGATTCATGCCTGCTCAGCTGCCTGATAATCGCCAGCTGGGCCGCAGGATTCATGCCTGCTCAGCTGCCTGATAATCGCCAGCTGGGCCGCAGGATTCATGCCTGCTCAGCTGCCTGATGATGGGCCGCAGGATTCATGCCTGCTCAGCTGCCTGATAATCGCCAGCTGGGCCGCAGGATTCATGCCTGCTCAGCTGCCTGATAATCGCCAGCTGGGCCGCAGGATTCATGCCTGCTCAGCTGCCTGATAATCGCCAGCTGGGCCGCAGGATTCATGCCTGCTCAGCTGCCTGATAATCGCCAGCTGGGCCGCAGGATTCATGCCTGCTCAGCTGCTGATTCTTGCCTGCTGAGGCACATGATCCGTGCAGGAGAGCTACCTGATCAGCATGAGCAGTCACATGATCAGCGCCTCTCAGTCACCTGATCACTGCATGACAGGCACGTGATCAGTGCCTGCTGAGGTGCGGGATCAGCGCCTGCTCAGCTGCCTGATAATCGCCAGCTGGGCCGCAGGATTCATGCCTGCTCAGCTGCCTGATAATGCCAGCTGGGCCGCAGGATTCATGCCTGCTCAGCTGCCTGATAATCGCCAGCTGGGCCGCAGGATTCATGCCTGCTCAGCTGCCTGATAATCGCCAGCTGGGCCGCAGGATTCATGCCTGCTCAGCTGCCTGATAATCGCCAGCTGGGCCGCAGGATTCATGCCTGCTCAGCTGCCTGATAATCGCCAGCTGGGCCGCAGGATTCATGCCTGCTCAGCTGCCTGATAATCGCCAGCTGGGCCGCAGGATTCATGCCTGCTCAGCTGCTTGATTCTTGCCTGCTGAGGCACATGATCCGTGCAGGAGAGCTACCTGATCAGCACATGAGCAGTCACATGATCAGCGCCTCTCAGTCACCTGATCACTGCATGACAGGCACGTGATCAGTGCCTGCTGAGGTGCGGGATCAGCGCCTGCTCAGCTGCCTGATAATCGCCAGCTGGGCCGCAGGATTCATGCCTGCTCAGCTGCCTGATAATCGCCAGCTGGGCCGCAGGATTCATGCCTGCTCAGCTGCCTGATAATCGCCAGCTGGGCCGCAGGATTCATGCCTGCTCAGCTGCCTGATTCTTGCCTGCTGGGCACATGATCCGTGCCTGAGAGCTACCTGATCAGCACATGAGCAGTCACATGATCAGCGCCTCTCAGTCACTGATCACTGCATGACAGGCACGTGATCAGTGCCTGCTGAGGTGCGGGATTCAGCGCCTGCTCAGCTGCCTGATAATCGCCAGCTGGGCCGCAGGATTCATGCCTGCTCAGCTGCCTGATAATCGCCAGCTGGGCCGCAGGATTCATGCCTGCTCAGCTGCCTGATAACCGCCAGCTGGGCCGCAGGATTCATGCCTGCTCAGCTGCCTGATAACCGCCAGCTGGGCCGCAGGATTCATGCCTGCTCAGCTGCCTGATAATCGCCAGCTGGGCCGCAGGATTCATGCCTGCTCAGCTGCATGATAATCGCCAGCTGGGCCGCAGGATTCATGCCTGCTCAGCTGCCTGATAATCGCCAGCTGGGCCGCAGGATTCATGCCTGCTCAGCTGCCTGATAATCGCCAGCTGGGCCGCAGGATTCATGCCTGCTCAGCTGCCTGATAATCGCCAGCTGGGCCGCAGGATTCATGCCTGCTCAGCTGCCTGATAATCGCCAGCTGGGCTGCAGGATTCATGCCTGCTCAGCTGCCTGATAATCGCCAGCTGGGCCGCAGGATTCATGCCTGCTCAGCTGCTTGATTCTTGCCTGCTGAGGCACATGATCCGTGCAGGAGAGCTACCTGATCAGCACATGAGCAGTCACATGATCAGCGCCTCTCAGTCACCTGATCACTGCATGACAGGCACGTGATCAGTGCCTGCTGAGGTGCGGATCAGCGCCTGCTCAGCTGCCTGATAATCGCCAGCTGGGCCGCAGGATTCATGCCTGCTCAGCTGCCTGATAATCGCCAGCTGGGCCGCAGGATTCATGCCTGCTCAGCTGCCTGATAATCGCCAGCTGGGCCGCAGGATTCATGCCTGCTCAGCTGCCTGATAATCGCCAGCTGGGCCGCAGGATTCATGCCTGCTCAGCTGCCTGATAATCGCCAGCTGGGCCGCAGGATTCATGCCTGCTCAGCTGCCTGATAATCGCCAGCTGGGCCGCAGGATTCATGCCTGCTCAGCTGCCTGATAATCGCCAGCTGGGCCGCAGGATTCATGCCTGCTCAGCTGCCTGATAATCGCCAGCTGGGCCGCAGGATTCATGCCTGCTCAGCTGCCTGATAATCGCCAGCTGGGCCGCAGGATTCATGCCTGCTCAGCTGCCTGATAACGCCAGCTGGGCCGCAGGATTCATGCCTGCTCAGCTGCCTGATAACCGCCAGCTGGGCCGCAGGATTCATGCCTGCTCAGCTGCCTGATATCGCCAGCTGGGCCGCAGGATTCATGCCTGCTCAGCTGCCTGATAATCGCCAGCTGGGCCGCAGGATTCATGCCTGCTCAGCTGCCTGATAATCGCCAGCTGGGCCGCAGGATTCATGCCTGCTCAGCTGCCTGATAATCGCCAGCTGGGCCGCAGGATTCATGCCTGCTCAGCTGCCTGATAATCGCCAGCTGGGCCGCAGGATTCATGCCTGCTCAGCTGCCTGATAATCGCCAGCTGGGCCGCAGGATTCATGCCTGCTCAGCTGCCTGATAATCGCCAGCTGGGCCGCAGGATTCATGCCTGCTCAGCTGCTGATTCTTGCCTGCTGAGGCACATGATCCGTACAGGAGAGCTACCTGATCAGCATGAGCAGTCACATGATCAGCGCCTCTCAGTCACCTGATCACTGCATGACAGGCACGTGATCAGTGCCTGCTGAGTGCGGGATCAGCGCCTGCTCAGCTGCCTGATAATCGCCAGCTGGGCCGCAGGATTCATGCCTGCTCAGCTGCCTGATAATCGCCAGCTGGGCCGCAGGATTCATGCCTGCTCAGCTGCCTGATAATCGCCAGCTGGGCCGCAGGATTCATGCCTGCTCAGCTGCCTGATAATCGCCAGCTGGGCCGCAGGATTCATGCCTGCTCAGCTGCCTGATAATCGCCAGCTGGGCCGCAGGATTCATGCCTGCTCAGCTGCCTGATAACGCCAGCTGGGCCGCAGGATTCATGCCTGCTCAGCTGCCTGATAATCGCCAGCTGGGCCGCAGGATTCATGCCTGCTCAGCTGCCTGATAATCGCCAGCTGGGCCGCAGGATTCATGCCTGCTCAGCTGCCTGATAATCGCCAGCTGGGCCGCAGGATTCATGCCTGCTCAGCTGCCTGATAACGCCAGCTGGGCCGCAGGATTCATGCCTGCTCAGCTGCCTGATAATCGCCAGCTGGGCCGCAGGATTCATGCCTGCTCAGCTGCCTGATAATCGCCAGCTGGGCCGCAGGATTCATGCCTGCTCAGCTGCCTGATAATCGCCAGCTGGGCCGCAGGATTCATGCCTGCTCAGCTGCCTGATAATCGCCAGCTGGGCCGCAGGATTCATGCCTGCTCAGCTGCCTGATAATCGCCAGCTGGGCCGCAGGATTCATGCCTGCTCAGCTGCCTGATAATCGCCAGCTGGGCCGCAGGATTCATGCCTGCTCAGCTGCCTGATAATCGCCAGCTGGGCCGCAGGATTCATGCCTGCTCAGCTGCTTGATTCTTGCCTGCTGAGGCACATGATCCGTGCAGGAGAGCTACCTGATCAGCACATGAGCAGTCACATGATCAGCGCCTCTCAGTCACCTGATCACTGCATGACAGGCACGTGATCAGTGCCTGCTGAGGTGCGGGATCAGCGCCTGCTCAGCTGCCTGATAATCGCCAGCTGGGCCGCAGGATTCATGCCTGCTCAGCTGCCTGATAATCGCCAGCTGGGCCGCAGGATTCATGCCTGCTCAGCTGCCTGATAATCGCCAGCTGGGCCGCAGGATTCATGCCTGCTCAGCTGCCTGATAATCGCCAGCTGGGCCGCAGGATTCATGCCTGCTCAGCTGCCTGATAATCGCCAGCTGGGCCGCAGGATTCATGCCTGCTCAGCTGCCTGATAATCGCCAGCTGGGCCGCAGGATTCATGCCTGCTCAGCTGCCTGATAATCGCCAGCTGGGCCGCAGGATTCATGCCTGCTCAGCTGCCTGATAATCGCCAGCTGGGCCGCAGGATTCATGCCTGCTCAGCTGCTTGATTCTGCCTGCTGAGGCACATGATCCGTGCAGGAGAGCTACCTGATCAGCACATGAGCAGTCACATGATCAGCGCCTCTCAGTCACCTGATCACTGCATGACAGGCACGTGATCAGTGCCTGCTGAGGTGCGGGATCAGCGCCTGCTCAGCTGCCTGATAATCGCCAGCTGGGCCGCAGGATTCATGCCTGCTCAGCTGCCTGATAATCGCCAGCTGGGCCGCAGGATTCATGCCTGCTCAGCTGCCTGATAACGCCAGCTGGGCCGCAGGATTCATGCCTGCTCAGCTGCCTGATAACCGCCAGCTGGGCCGCAGGATTCATGCCTGCTCAGCTGCCTGATAATCGCCAGCTGGGCCGCAGGATTCATGCCTGCTCAGCTGCCTGATAATCGCCAGCTGGGCCGCAGGATTCATGCCTGCTCAGCTGCCTGATCGCCAGCTGGGCCGCAGGATTCATGCCTGCTCAGCTGCCTGATAATCGCCAGCTGGGCCGCAGGATTCATGCCTGCTCAGCTGCCTGATAATCGCCAGCTGGGCCGCAGGATTCATGCCTGCTCAGCTGCCTGATAATCGCCAGCTGGGCCGCAGGATTCATGCCTGCTCAGCTGCCTGATAATCGCCAGCTGGGCCGCAGGATTCATGCCTGCTCAGCTGCCTGATAATCGCCAGCTGGGCCGCAGGATTCATGCCTGCTCAGCTGCTTGATTCTTGCCTGCTGAGGCATGATCCGTGCGGATGATCAGCACATGAGCAGTCACATGATCAGCGCCTCTCAGTCACCTGATCACTGCATGACAGGCACGTGATCAGTGCCTGCTCGGGATCAGCGCCTGCTCAGCTGCCTGATAATCGCCAGCTGGGCCGCAGGATTCATGCCTGCTCAGCTGCCTGATAATCGCCAGCTGGGCCGCAGGATTCATGCCTGCTCAGCTGCCTGATAATCGCCAGCTGGGCCGCAGGATTCATGCCTGCTCAGCTGCCTGATAATCGCCAGCTGGGCCGCAGGATTCATGCCTGCTCAGCTGCCTGATAATCGCCAGCTGGGCCGCAGGATTCATGCCTGCTCAGCTGCCTGATAATCGCCAGCTGGGCCGCAGGATTCATGCCTGCTCAGCTGCTTGATTCTTGCCTGCTGAGGCACATGATCCGTGCAGGAGAGCTACCTGATCAGCACATGAGCAGTCACATGATCAGC
Organism: Bos javanicus; assembly: GCF_032452875.1. Taxonomy (NCBI): domain Eukaryota; kingdom Metazoa; phylum Chordata; class Mammalia; order Artiodactyla; family Bovidae; genus Bos; species Bos javanicus. The sequence goes on from NW_026894577.1 coordinate 66,076, forward strand.
GCCTCTCAGTCACCTGATCACTGCATGACAGGCACGTGATCAGTGCCTGCTGAGGTGCGGGATCAGCGCCTGTTCAGCTGCCTGATAATCGCCAGCTGGGCCGCAGGATTCATGCCTCCTCAGCTGCCTGATAATCGCCAGCTGGGCCGCAGGATTCATGCCTGCTCAGCTGCCTGATAACCGCCAGCTGGGCCGCAGGATTCATGCCTGCTCAGCTGCCTGATAACTGCCAGCTGGGCCGCAGGATTCATGCCTGCTCAGCTGCCTGATAACCGCCAGCTGGGCCGCAGGATTCATGCCTGCTCAGCTGCCTGATAACCGCCAGCTGGGCCGCAGGATTCATGCCTGCTCAGCTGCCTGATAATCGCCAGCTGGGCCGCAGGATTCATGCCTGCTCAGCTGCCTGATAATCGCCAGCTGGGCCGCAGGATTCATGCCTGCTCAGCTGCCTGATAATCGCCAGCTGGGCCGCAGGATTCATGCCTGCTCAGCTGCCTGATAATCGCCAGCTGGGCCGCAGGATTCATGCCTGCTCAGCTGCCTGATAACAGCTGGGCCGCAGGATTCATGCCTGCTCAGCTGCCTGATAATCGCCAGCTGGGCCAGGATTCATGCCTGCTCAGCTGCCTGATAATCGCCAGCTGGGCCACAGGATTCATGCCTGCTCAGCTGCCTGATAATCGCCAGCTGGGCCACAGGATTCATGCCTGCTCAGCTGCCTGATAATCGCCAGCTGGGCCGCAGGATTCATGCCTGCTCAGCTGCCTGATAATCGCCAGCTGGGCCGCAGGATTCATGCCTGCTCAGCTGCCTGATAATCGCCAGCTGGGCCGCAGGATTCATGCCTGCTCAGCTGCTTGATTCTTGCCTGCTGAGGCACATGATCCGTGCAGTAGAGCTACCTGATCAGCACATGAGCAGTCACATGATCAGCGCCTCTCAGTCACCTGATCACTGCATGACAGGCACGTGATCAGTGCCTGCTGAGGTGCGGGATCAGCGCCTGCTCAGCTGCCTGATAATCGCCAGCTGGGCCGCAGGATTCATGCCTGCTCAGCTGCCTGATAATCGCCAGCTGGGCCGCAGGATTCATGCCTGCTCAGCTGCCTGATAATCGCCAGCTGGGCCGCAGGATTCATGCCTGCTCAGCTGCTTGATTCTTGCCTGCTGAGGCACATGATCCGTGCAGGAGAGCTACCTGATCAGCACATGAGCAGTCACATGATCAGCGCCTCTCAGTCACCTGATCACTGCATGACAGGCACGTGATCAGTGCCTGCTGAGGTGCTGGATCAGCGCCTGCTCAGCTGCCTGATAATCGCCAGCTGGGCCGCAGGATTCATGCCTGCTCAGCTGCCTGATAATCGCCAGCTGGGCCACAGGATTCATGCCTGCTCAGCTGCCTGATAATCGCCAGCTGGGCCGCAGGATTCATGCCTGCTCAGCTGCCTGATAACCGCCAGCTGGGCCGCAGGATTCATGCCTGCTCAGCTGCCTGATAATCGCCAGCTGGGCCGCAGGATTCATGCCTGCTCAGCTGCCTGATAACGCCAGCTGGGCCGCAGGATTCATGCCTGCTCAGCTGCCTGATAATCGCCAGCTGGGCCGCAGGATTCATGCCTGCTCAGCTGCCTGATAACTGCCAGCTGGGCCGCAGGATTCATGCCTGCTCAGCTGCCTGATAACCGCCAGCTGGGCCGCAGGATTCATGCCTGCTCAGCTGCCTGATAATCGCCAGCTGGGCCGCAGGATTCATGCCTGCTCAGCTGCCTGATAATCGCCAGCTGGGCCGCAGGATTCATGCCTGCTCAGCTGCCTGATAATCGCCAGCTGGGCCGCAGGATTCATGCCTGCTCAGCTGCTTGATTCTTGCCAGCTGAGGCACATGATCCGTGCAGGAGAGCTACCTGATCAGCACATGAGCAGTCACATGATCAGCGCCTCTCAGTCACCTGATCACTGCATGACAGGCACGTGATCAGTGCCTGCTGAGGTGCGGGATTCAGCGCCTGCTCAGCTGCCTGATAATCGCCAGCTGGGCCGCAGGATTCATGCCTGCTCAGCTGCCTGATAATCGCCAGCTGGGCCGCAGGATTCATGCCTGCTCAGCTGCCTGATAATCGCCAGCTGGGCCGCGGGATTCATGCCTGCTCAGCTGCCTGATTCTTGCCTGCTGGGGCACATGATCCGTGCAGGAGAGCTACCTGATCAGCACATGAGCAGTCACATGATCAGCGCCTCTCAGTCACCTGATCACTGCATGACAGGCACGTGATCAGTGCCTGCTGGTGCGGGATCAGCGCCTGCTCAGCTGCCAGCTGGGCCGCAGGATTCATGCCTGCTCAGCTGCCTGATAATCGCCAGCTGGGCCGCAGGATTCATGCCTGCTCAGCTGCCTGATAACGCCAGCTGGGCCGCAGGATTCATGCCTGCTCAGCTGCCTGATAATCGCCAGCTGGGCCGCAGGATTCATGCCTGCTCAGCTGCCTGATACCGCCAGCTGGGCCGCAGGATTCATGCCTGCTCAGCTGCCTGATACGCCAGCTGCCGCAGGATTCATGCCTGCTCAGCTGCCTGATAATCGCCAGCTGGGCCGCAGGATTTGTGCCTGCTCAGCTGCCTGATAATCGCCAGCTGGGCCGCAGGATTCATGCCTGCTCAGCTGCCTGATAATCGCCAGCTGGGCCGCAGGATGCATGCCTGCTCAGCTGCCTGATAATCGCCAGCTGGGCCGCAGGATTCATGCCTGCTCAGCTGCCTGATAATCGCCAGCTGGGCCGCAGGATTCATGCCTGCTCAGCTGCTTGATCTTGCCTGCTGAGGCACATGATCCGTGCAGGAGAGCTCCTGATCAGCACATGAGCAGTCACATGATCAGCGCCTCTCAGTCACCTGATCACTGCATGATAGGCACGTGATCAGTGCCTGCTGAAGTGCGGGATCAGCGCCTGCTCAGCTGCCTGATAATCGCCAGCTGGGCCGCAGGATTCATGCCTGCTCAGCTGCCTGATAATCGCCAGCTGGGCCGCAGGATTCATGCCTGCTCAGCTGCCTGATAACGCCAGCTGGGCCGCAGGATTCATGCCTGCTCAGCTGCCTGATAACGCCAGCTGGGCCGCAGGATTCATGCCTGCTCAGCTGCCTGATAATCGCCAGCTGGGCCGCAGATTCATGCCTGCTCAGCTGCCTGATAATCGCCAGCTGGGCCGCAGGATTCATGCCTGCTCAGCTGCCTGATAATCGCCAGCTGGGCCGCAGGATTCATGCCTGCTCAGCTGCCTGATAATCGCCAGCTGGGCCGCAGGATTCATGCCTGCTCAGCTGCCTGATAATCGCCAGCTGGGCCGCAGGATTCATGCCTGCTCAGCTGCCTGATAATCGCCAGCTGGGCCGCAGATTCATGCCTGCTCAGCTGCCTGATAACCAGCTGGGCCGCAGGATTCATGCCTGCTCAGCTGCCTGATAGTCGCCAGCTGGGCCGCAGGATTCATGCCTGCTCAGCTGCCTGATAATCGCCAGCTGGGCCGCAGGATTCATGCCTGCTCAGCTGCCTGATAATCGCCAGCTGGGCCGCAGGATTCATGCCTGCTCAGCTGCCTGATAACCGCCAGCTGGGCCGCAGGATTCATGCCTGCTCAGCTGCCTGATAACGCAGCTGGGCCGCAGGATTCATGCCTGCTCAGCTGCCTGATAATCGCCAGCTGGGCCGCAGGATTCATGCCTGCTCAGCTGCCTGATAATCGCCAGCTGGGCCGCAGGATTCATGCCTGCTCAGCTGCCTGATAATCGCCAGCTGGGCCGCAGGATTCATGCCTGCTCAGCTGCCTGATAACCGCCAGCTGGGCCGCAGGATTCATGCCTGCTCAGCTGCCTGATAACGCCAGCTGGGCCGCAGGATTCATGCCTGCTCAGCTGCCTGATAATCGCCAGCTGGGCCGCAGGATTCATGCCTGCTCAGCTGCCTGATAATCGCCAGCTGGGCCGCAGGATTCATGCCTGCTCAGCTGCCTGATAATCGCCAGCTGGGCCGCAGGATTCATGCCTGCTCAGCTGCTTGATTCTTGCCTGCTGAGGCACATGATCCGTGCAGGAGAGCTACCTGATCAGCACATGAGCAGTCACATGATCAGCGCCTCTCAGTCACCTGATCACTGCATGACAGGCACGTGATCAGTGCCTGCTGAGGTGCGGGATCAGCGCCTGCTCAGCTGCCTGATAATCGCCAGCTGGGCCGCAGGATTCATGCCTGCTCAGCTGCCTGATAATCGCCAGCTGGGCCGCAGGATTCATGCCTGCTCAGCTGCCTGATAATGCCAGCTGGGCCGGGATTCATGCCTGCTCAGCTGCCTGATTCTTGCCAGCTGGGGCACATGATCCGTGCAGGAGAGCTGCCTGATCAGCACATGAGCAGTCACATGATCAGCGCCTCTCAGTCACCTGATCACTGCATGACAGGCACGTGATCAGTGCCTGCTGAGGTGCGGGATCAGCGCCTGCTCAGCTGCCTGATAATCGCCAGCTGGGCCGCAGGATTCATGCCTGCTCAGCTGCCTGATAATCGCCAGCTGGGCCGCAGGATTCATGCCTGCTCAGCTGCCTGATAACGCCAGCTGGGCCGGGATTCATGCCTGCTCAGCTGCCTGATAACCGCCAGCTGGGCCGCAGGATTCATGCCTGCTCAGCTGCCTGATAATCGCCAGCTGGGCCGCAGGATTCATGCCTGCTCAGCTGCCTGATAATCGCCAGCTGGGCCGCAGGATTCATGCCTGCTCAGCTGCCTGATAATCGCCAGCTGGGCCGCAGGATTCATGCCTGCTCAGCTGCCTGATAACCGCCAGCTGGGCCGCAGGATTCATGCCTGCTCAGCTGCCTGATAATCGCCAGCTGGGCCGCAGGATTCATGCCTGCTCAGCTGCCTGATAATCGCCAGCTGGGCCGGGATTCATGCCTGCTCAGCTGCCTGATAATCGCCAGCTGGGCCGCAGGATTCATGCCTGCTCAGCTGCTTGATTCTTGCCTGCTGAGGCACATGATCCGTGCAGGAGAGCTACCTGATCAGCACATGAGCAGTCACATGATCAGCGCCTCTCAGTCACCTGATCACTGCATGACAGGCACGTGATCAGTGCCTGCTGAGGTGCGGGATCAGCGCCTGCTCAGCTGCCTGATAATCGCCAGCTGGGCCGCAGGATTCATGCCTGCTCAGCTGCCTGATAATCGCCAGCTGGGCCGCAGGATTCATGCCTGCTCAGCTGCCTGATAACCGCCAGCTGGGCCGCGGGATTCATGCCTGCTCAGCTGCCTGATAACCGCCAGCTGGGCCGCAGGATTCATGCCTGCTCAGCTGCCTGATAATCGCCAGCTGGGCCGCAGGATTCATGCCTGCTCAGCTGCCTGATAACCGCCAGCTGGGCCGCAGGATTCATGCCTGCTCAGCTGCCTGATAATCGCCAGCTGGGCCGCAGGATTCATGCCTGCTCAGCTGCCTGATAATCGCCAGCTGGGCCGCAGGATTCATGCCTGCTCAGCTGCCTGATAATCGCCAGCTGGGCCGCAGGATTCATGCCTGCTCAGCTGCCTGATAATCGCCAGCTGGGCCGCAGTTCATGCCTGCTCAGCTGCCTGATAATGCCAGCTGGGCCGCAGGATTCATGCCTGCTCAGCTGCCTGATAATCGCCAGCTGGGCCGCAGGATTCATGCCTGCTCAGCTGCCTGATAATCGCCAGCTGGGCCGCAGGATTCATGCCTGCTCAGCTGCCTGATAATCGCCAGCTGGGCCGCAGGATTCATGCCTGCTCAGCTGCCTGATAATCGCCAGCTGGGCCGCAGGATTCATGCCTGCTCAGCTGCCTGATAATCGCCAGCTGGGCCGCAGGATTCATGCCTGCTCAGCTGCTTGATTCGCCTGCTGAGGCACATGATCCGTGCAGGAGAGCTACCTGATCAGCACTGAGCAGTCACATGATCAGCGCCTCTCAGTCACCTGATCACTGCATGACAGGCACGTGATCAGTGCCTGCTGAGGTGCGGGATCAGCGCCTGCTCAGCTGCCTGATAATCGCCAGCTGGGCCGCAGGATTCATGCCTGCTCAGCTGCCTGATAACCAGCTGGGCCGCAGGATTCATGCCTGCTCAGCTGCCTGATAACCGCCAGCTGGGCCGCAGGATTCATGCCTGCTCAGCTGCCTGATAATCGCCAGCCGCAGGATTCATGCCTGCTCAGCTGCCTGATAATCGCCAGCTGGGCCGCAGGATTCATGCCTGCTCAGCTGCCTGATAACCGCCAGCTGGGCCGCAGGATTCATGCCTGCTCAGCTGCCTGATAATCGCCAGCTGGGCCGCAGGATTCATGCCTGCTCAGCTGCCTGATAATCGCCAGCTGGGCCGCAGGATTCATGCCTGCTCAGCTGCTTGATTCTTGCCTGCTGAGGCACATGATCCGTGCAGGAGAGCTACCTGATCAGCACATGAGCAGTCACATGATCAGCGCCTCTCAGTCACCTGATCACTGCATGACAGGCACGTGATCAGTGCCTGCTGGTGCGGGATCAGCGCCTGCTCAGCTGCCTGATAATCGCCAGCTGGGCCGCAGGATTCATGCCTGCTCAGCTGCCTGATAATCGCCAGCTGGGCCGCAGGATTCATGCCTGCTCAGCTGCCTGATAATCGCCAGCTGGGCCGCAGGATTCATGCCTGCTCAGCTGCCTGATTCTTGCCTGCTGAGGCACATGATCCGTGCAGGAGCTACCTGATCAGCACATGAGCAGTCACATGATCAGCGCCTCTCAGTCACCTGATCACTGCATGACAGGCACGTGATCAGTGCCTGCTGAGGTGCGGATCAGCGCCTGCTCAGCTGCCTGATAATCGCCAGCTGGGCCGCAGGATTCATGCCTGCTCAGCTGCCTGATCGCCAGCTGGGCCGCAGGATTCATGCCTGCTCAGCTGCCTGATAATCGCCAGCTGGGCCGCAGGATTCATGCCTGCTCAGCTGCCTGATAACGCCAGCTGGGCCGCAGGATTCATGCCTGCTCAGCTGCCTGATAATCGCCAGCTGGGCCGCAGGATTCATGCCTGCTCAGCTGCCTGATAATCGCCAGCTGGGCCGCAGGATTCATGCCTGCTCAGCTGCCTGATAACGCCAGCTGGGCCGCAGGATTCATGCCTGCTCAGCTGCCTGATAATGCCAGCTGGGCCGCAGGATTCATGCCTGCTCAGCTGCCTGATAATCGCCAGCTGGGCCGCAGGATTCATGCCTGCTCAGCTGCCTGATAATCGCCAGCTGGGCCGCAGGATTCATGCCTGCTCAGCTGCTTGATTCTTGCCTGCTGAGGCACATGATCCGTGCAGGAGAGCTACCTGATCAGCACATGAGCAGTCACATGATCAGCGCCTCTCAGTCACCTGATCACTGCATGACACGTGATCAGTGCCTGCTGAGGTGCGGGATCAGCGCCTGCTCAGCTGCCTGATAATCGCCAGCTGGGCCGCAGGATTCATGCCTGCTCAGCTGCCTGATAATCGCCAGCTGGGCCGCAGGATTCATGCCTGCTCAGCTGCCTGATAACCGCCAGCTGGGCCGCGGGATTCATGCCTGCTCAGCTGCCTGATAATCGCCAGCTGGGCCGCAGGATTCATGCCTGCTCAGCTGCCTGATAATCGCCAGCTGGGCCGCAGGATTCATGCCTGCTCAGCTGCCTGATAATCCAGCTGGGCCGGGATTCATGCCTGCTCAGCTGCCTGATAATCGCCAGCTGGGCCGCAGGATTCATGCCTGCTCAGCTGCCTGATAATCGCCAGCTGGGCCGCAGGATTCATGCCTGCTCAGCTGCCTGATAATCGCCAGCTGGGCCGCAGGATTCATGCCTGCTCAGCTGCCTGATAATCGCCAGCTGGGCCGCAGGATTCATGCCTGCTCAGCTGCCTGATAACGCCAGCTGGGCCGCAGGATTCATGCCTGCTCAGCTGCCTGATAATCGCCAGCTGCCGCAGGATTCATGCCTGCTCAGCTGCCTGATAACCGCCAGCTGGGCCGCAGGATTCATGCCTGCTCAGCTGCCTGATAATCGCCAGCTGGGCCGCATTCATGCCTGCTCAGCTGCCTGATAATCGCCAGCTGGGCCGCAGGATTCATGCCTGCTCAGCTGCCTGATAATCGCCAGCTGGGCCGCGGGATTCATGCCTGCTCAGCTGCCTGATAATTGCCAGCTGGGCACAGGATCCATGTGCAGAGCTACCTGATCAGCGCACGAGCAGTCACATGATCAGCGCCTCTCAGTCACCTGATCACTGCATGACAGGCACGTGATCAGTGCCTGCTGGGTGCGGGATCATGCCTGCTCAGCTGCCTGATAATCGCCAGCTGGGCCGCGGGATTCATGCCTGCTCAGCTGCCTGATAATCCCAGCTGGGCCGCGGGATTCATGCCTGCTCAGCTGCCTGATCGCCAGCTGGGCGCAGGATTCATGCCTGCTCAGCTGCTGATTCTTGCCTGCTGAGGCACATGATCCGTGCAGGAGCTCTACCTGATCAGCACATGAGCAGTCACATGATCAGCTGCAGTCACCTGATCACTGCATGACAGGCACGTGATCAGTGCCTGCTGAGGCGCGGGATCAGCGCCTGCTCAGCTGCCTGATAATCGCCAGCTGGGCCGCAGGATTCATGCCTGCTCAGCTGCCTGATAATCGCCAGCTGGGCCGCAGGATTCATGCCTGCTCAGCTGCCTGATAATCGCCAGCTGGGCCGCAGGATTCATGCCTGCTCAGCTGCCTGATAACCGCCAGCTGGGCATGGGATTCATGCCTGCTCAGCTGCCTGATAATCGCCAGCTGGGCCGCAGGATTCATGCCTGCTCAGCTGCCTGATAATCGCCAGCTGGGCCGCAGGATTCATGCCTGCTCAGCTGCCTGATAATCGCCAGCTGGGCCGCAGGATTCATGCCTGCTCAGCTGCCTGATGTCTGGCTGGGCCGCAGGATTCATGCCTGCTCAGCTGCCTGATAATCGCCAGCTGGGCCGCGGGATTCATGCCTGCTCAGCTGCCTGATAACCCAGCTGGGCCGCAGGATTCATGCCTGCTCAGCTGCCTGATAATCGCCAGCTGGGCCGCAGGATTCATGCCTGCTCAGCTGCCTGATAATCTGGACCGCAGGATTCATGCCTGCTCAGCTGCTTGATTCTTGCCTGCTGAGGCACATGATCCGTGCAGGAGAGCTACCTGATCAGCACATGAGCAGTCACATGATCAGCGCCTCTCAGTCACCTGATCACTGCATGACAGGCACGTGATCAGTGCCTGCTGAGGTGCGGGATCAGCGCCTGCTCAGCTGCCTGATAATCGCCAGCTGGGCCGCAGGATTCATGCCTGCTCAGCTGCCTGATAAGCCAGCTGGGCCGCAGGATTCATGCCTGCTCAGCTGCCTGATAACCGCCAGCTGGGCCGCGGGATTCATGCCTGCTCAGCTGCCTGATAACCGCCAGCTGGGCCGCGGGATTCATGCCTGCTCAGCTGCCTGATAAGCCAGCTGGGCCGCAGGATTCATGCCTGCTCAGCTGCCTGATAACCGCCAGCTGGGCCGCGGGATTCATGCCTGCTCAGCTGCCTGATAATCGCCAGCTGGGCCGCAGGATTCATGCCTGCTCAGCTGCCTGATAATCGCCAGCTGGGCCGCAGGATTCATGCCTGCTCAGCTGCCTGATAACCGACAGCTGGGCCGCAGGATTCATGCCTGCTCAGCTGCCTGATAATCGCCAGCTGGGCCGCAGGATTCATGCCTGCTCAGCTGCCTGATAATCGCCAGCTGGGCCGCAGGATTCATGCCTGCTCAGCTGCCTGATAACCGCCAGCTGGGCCGCAGGATTCATGCCTGCTCAGCTGCCTGATAATCGCCAGCTGGGCCGCAGGATTCATGCCTGCTCAGCTGCCTGATAATCGCCAGCTGGGCCGCAGGATTCATGCCTGCTCAGCTGCCTGATAATCACCAGCTGGGCCGCAGGATTCATACCTGCTCAGCTGCCTGATAATCGCCAGCTGGGCCGCGGGATTCATGCCTGCTCAGCTGCCTGATAATCGCCAGCTGGGCCGCAGGATTCATGCCTGCTCAGCTGCCTGATAATCGCCAGCTGGGCCGCAGGATTCATGCCTGCTCAGCTGCCTGATAATCGCCAGCTGGGCCGCAGGATTCATGCCTGCTCAGCTGCTTGATTCTTGCCTGCTGAGGCACATGATCCGTGCAGGAGAGCTACCTGATCAGCACATGAGCAGTCACATGATCAGCGCCTCTCAGTCACCTGATCACTGCATGACAGGCACATGATCAGTGCCTGCTGAGGTGCGGGATCAGCGCCTGCTCAGCTGCCTGATAATCGCCAGCTGGGCCGCAGGATTCCTGCCTGCTCAGCTGCCTGATAATCGCCAGCTGGGCCGCAGGATTCATGCCTGCTCAGCTGCCTGATAATGCCAGCTGGGCCGCAGGATTCATGCCTGCTCAGCTGCTGATTCTTGCTGAGGCACATGATCCGTGCAGGAGAGCTATCTGATCAGCACATGAGCAGTCCATGATCAGTGCCTCTCAGTCACCTGATCACTGCATGACAGGCACGTGGTCAGTGCCTGCTGGGTCTTGGCGCCTGCTCAGCTGCCTGATAATCGCCAGCTGGGCCGCAGGATTCATGCCTGCTCAGCTGCCTGATAACCGCCAGCTGGGCCGCAGGATTCATGCCTGCTCAGCTGCCTGATAACCGCCAGCTGGGCCGCAGGATTCATGCCAGCTCAGCTGCCTGATAACCGCCAGCTGGGCCACAGGATTCATGCCTGCTCACCTGCCTGACAATCGCCAGCTGGGCCGCAGGATTCATGCCTGCTCAGCTGCCTGATAACCGCCAGCTGGGCCGCAGGATTCATGCCTGCTCAGCTGCCTGATAATCGCCAGCTGGGCCGCAGGATTCATGCCTGCTCAGCTGCCTGATAATCGCCAGCTGGGCCTTGGGATTCATGCCTGCTCAGCTGCCTGATAACCGCCAGCTGGGCCGCGGGATTCATGCCTGCTCAGCTGCCTGATAATCGCCAGCTGGGCCGCAGGATTCATGCCTGCTCAGCTGCCTGATAATCGCCAGCTGGGCCGCAGGATTCATGCCTGCTCTGATGTCGCCAGCTGGGCCGCAGGATTCATGCCTGCTCAGCTGCTTGATTCACCTGCTGAGGCACATGATCCGTGCAGGAGGCTCCTGATCAGCACATGAGCAGTCACCTGATCAGCGCCTCTCAGTCACCTGATCACTGCATGACAGGCACGTGATCAGTGCCTGCTGAGGTGTGGGATCAGCGCCTGCTCAGCTGCCTGATAATCGCCAGCTGGGCCGCAGGATTCATGCCTGCTCAGCTGCCTGATAATCGCCAGCTGGGCGCAGGATTCATGCCTGCTCAGCTGCCTGATAACCGCCAGCTGGGCCGCAAGATTCATGCCTGCTCAGCTACCTGATAACCGCCAGCTGGGCCGCAGGATTCATGCCTGCTCAGCTGCCTGATAATAGCTGGGCCGCGGGATTCATGCCTGCTCAGCTGCCTGATAATCGCCAGCTGGGCCGCGGGATTCATGCCTGCTCAGCTGCCTGATAACCGCCAGCTGGGCCGCAGGATTCATGCCTGCTCAGCTGCCTGATAATCGCCAGCTGGGCCGCGGGATTCATGCCTGCTCAGCTGCCAGATAATCGCCAGCTGGGCCGCGGGATTCATGCCTGCTCAGCTGCCTGATAGTCGCCAGCTGGGCCGCAGGATTCATGCCTGCTCAGCTGCCTGATTCTTGCCTGCTGGGGCACATGATCCGTGCAGAGCTCAGCTCCAGCACATGAGCAGTCCCATGATCGCTCTCAGTCACCTGATCACTGCATGACAGGCACGTGATCAGTGCCTGCTGAGGTGCGGGATCAGCGCCTGCTCAGCTGCCTGATAATCGCCAGCTGGGCCGCAGGATTCATGCCTGCTCAGCTGCCTGATAACCGCCAGCTGGGCCGTTCATGCCTGCTCAGCTGCCTGATAACCGCCAGCTGGGCCGCAGGATTCATGCCTGCTCAGCTGCCTGATAATCGCCAGCTGGGCGCGGGGTTCATGCCTGCTCAGCTGCCTGACAATCGCCAGCTGGGCCGCAGGATTCATGCCTGCTCAGCTGCCTGATAATCGCCAGCTGGGCCGCGGGATTCATGCCTGCTCAGCTGCCTGATCGCCAGCTGGGCCGCAGGATTCATGCCTGCTCAGCTGCCTGATCATCGCCAGCTGGGCCGCGGGATTCATGCCTGCTCAGCTGCCTGATAATCGCCAGCTGGGCCGCAGGATTCATGCCTGCTCAGCTGCCTGATAATCGCCAGCTGGGCCGCAGGATTCATGCCTGCTCAGCTGCCTGATAATCGCCAGCTGGGCCGCAGGATTCATGCCTGCTCAGCTGCCTGATAATCGCCAGCTGGGCCGCAGGATTCATGCCTGCTCAGCTGCTTGATCTTGCCTGCTGAGGCACAGGATCCGTGCAGGAGAGCTGCCTGATCAGCACATGAGCAGTCACATGATCAGCGCCTCTCAGTCACCTGATCACTGCATGACAGGCACGTGATCAGTGCCTGCTGAGGTGCGGGATCAGCGCCTGCTCAGCTGCCTGATAACCGCTGGGCCGCAGGATTCATGCCTGCTCAGCTGCCTGATAATCGCCAGCTGGGCCGCAGGATTCATGCCTGCTCAGCTGCCTGATAATCGCCAGCTGGGCCGCAGGATTCATGCCTGCTCAGCTGCCTGATTCTTGCCAGCTGGGGCGCATGATCCGTGCAGGAGAGCTACCTGATCAGCACATGAGCAGTCACATGATCAGCGCCTCTCAGTCACCTGATCCTGCATGACAGGCACGTGATCAGTGCCTGCTGGGGCGCGGGATCAGCGCCTGCTCAGCTGCCTGATAATCGCCAGCTGGGCCGCAGGATTCATGCCTGCTCAGCTGCCTGATAACCGCCAGCTGGGCCGCAGGATTCATGCCTGCTCAGCTGCCTGATAACCAGCTGGGCCGCAGGATTCATGCCTGCTCAGCTGCCTGATAACCGCCAGCTGGGCCGCAGGATTCATGCCTGCTCAGCTGCCTGATAATCGCCAGCTGGGCCGCAGGATTCATGCCTGCTCAGCTGCCTGATAATCGCCAGCTGGGCCGCGGGATTCATGCCTGCTCAGCTGCCTGATAATCGCCAGCTGGGCCGCGGGATTCATGCCTGCTCAGCTGCTTGATTCTTGCCTGCTGAGGCACATGATCCGTGCAGGAGAGCTACCTGATCAGCACATGAGCAGTCACATGATCAGCGCCTCTCAGTCACCTGATCACTGCATGACAGGCACGTGATCAGTGCCTGCTGAGGTGCGGGATCAGCGCCTGCTCAGCTGCCTGATAATCGCCAGCTGGGCCGCAGGATTCATGCCTGCTCAGCTGCCTGATAATCGCCAGCTGGGCCGCAGGATTCATGCCTGCTCAGCTGCCTGATAACCGCCAGCTGGGCCGCAGGATTCATGCCTGCTCAGCTGCCTGATAACCGCCAGCTGGGCCGCAGGATTCATGCCTGCTCAGCTGCCTGATAACCGCCAGCTGGGCCGCAGGATTCATGCCTGCTCAGCTGCCTGATGTCGCCAGCTGGGCCGCAGGATTCATGCCTGCTCAGCTGCCTGATCGCCAGCTGGGCCGCGGGATTCATGCCTGCTCAGCTGCCTGATAACCGCCAGCTGGGCCGCGGGATTCATGCCTGCTCAGCTGCCTGATAATCGCCAGCTGGGCCGCAGGATTCATGCCTGCTCAGCTGCCTGATAATCGCCAGCTGGGCCGCAGGATTCATGCCTGCTCAGCTGCCTGATAATCGCCAGCTGGGCCGCAGGATTCATGCCTGCTGAGCTGCCTGATGTCATGGCAGTCTTGCTCAGCGCCGCTCAGTCGCCTGCTCACTGCCTGACAGGCACATGATCAGTGCCAGCTGGGCGGGATTCATGCCTGCTCAGCTGCCTGATAATCGCCAGCTGGGCCGCAGGATTCATGCCTGCTCAGCTGCCTGATAATCGCCAGCTGGGCCGCAGGATTCATGCCTGCTCAGCTGCCTGATAATCGCCAGCTGGGCCGCAGGATTCATGCCTGCTCAGCTGCTGATTCTTGCCTGCTGAGGCACATGATCCGTGCAGGAGAGCTGCCTGATCAGCACATGAGCAGTCACATGATCAGCGCCTCTCAGTCACCTGATCACTGCCTGACAGGCACGTGATCAGTGCCTGCTGGGTGCGGGATCAGCGCCTGCTCAGCTGCCTGATAATCGCCAGCTGGGCCGCAGGATTCATGCCTGCTCAGCTGCCTGATAATCGCCAGCTGGGCCGCAGGATTCATGCCTGCTCAGCTGCCTGATAACCGCCAGCTGGGCCGCAGGATTCATGCCTGCTCAGCTGCCTGATAATCGCCAGCTGGGCCGCAGGATTCATGCCTGCTCAGCTGCCTGATAATCGCCAGCTGGGCCGCAGGATTCATGCCTGCTCAGCTGCCTGATAATCGCCAGCTGGGCCGCGGGATTCATGCCTGCTCAGCTGCCTGATAATCGCCAGCTGGGCCGCAGGATTCATGCCTGCTCAGCTGCCTGATAATCGCCAGCTGGGCCGCAGGATTCATGCCTGCTCAGCTGCCTGATAATCGCCAGCTGGGCCGCGGGATTCATGCCTGCTCAGCTGCCTGATAATCGCCAGCTGGGCCGCAGGATTCATGCCTGCTCAGCTGCCTGATAATCGCCAGCTGGGCCGCAGGATTCATGCCTGCTCAGCTGCTTGATTCTTGCCTGCTGAGGCACATGATCCGTGCAGGAGAGCTACCTGATCAGCACATGAGCAGTCACATGATCAGCGCCTCTCAGTCACCTGATCACTGCATGACAGGCACGTGATCAGTGCCTGCTGAGGTGCGGGATCAGCGCCTGCTCAGCTGCCTGATAATCGCCAGCTGGGCCGCAGGATTCATGCCTGCTCAGCTGCCTGATAATCGCCAGCTGGGCCGCAGGATTCATGCCTGCTCAGCTGCCTGATAACCGCCAGCTGGGCCGCGGGATTCATGCCTGCTCAGCTGCCTGATAACCGCCAGCTGGGCCGCAGGATTCATGCCTGCTCAGCTGCCTGATAATCGCCAGCTGGGCCGCGGGATTCATGCCTGCTCAGCTGCCTGATAATCGCCAGCTGGGCCGCAGGATTCATGCCTGCTCAGCTGCCTGATAATCGCCAGCTGGGCCGCAGGATTCATGCCTGCTCAGCTGCCTGATAATGCCAGCTGGGCCGCAGGATTCATGCCTGCTCAGCTGCCTGATAACCGCCAGCTGGGCGCAGGATTCATGCCTGCTCAGCTGCCTGATAATCGCCAGCTGGGCCGCAGGATTCATGCCTGCTCAGCTGCCTGATAATCGCCAGCTGGGCCGCAGTTCATGCCTGCTCAGCTGCCTGATGCCAGCTGGGCCGCAGGTTCATGCCTGCTCAGCTGCCTGATAATCCGCCAGCTGGGCCGCGGGATTCATGCCTGCTCAGCTGCCTGATAATCGCCAGCTGGGCCGCAGGATTCATGCCTGCTCAGCTGCCTGATAATCGCCAGCTGGGCCGCAGGATTCATGCCTGCTCAGCTGCCTGATAATCGCCAGCTGGGCCGCAGGATTCATGCCTGCTCAGCTGCTTGATTCTTGCCTGCTGGGCACATGATCCGTGCAGGAGAGCTACCTGATCAGCACATGAGCAGTCACATGATCAGCGCCTCTCAGTCACCTGATCACTGCATGACAGGCACGTGATCAGTGCCTGCTGAGGCGCGGGATCAGCGCCTGCTCAGCTGCCTGATAATCCGCCAGCTGGGCCGCAGGATTCATGCCTGCTCAGCTGCCTGATAATCGCCAGCTGGGCCGCAGGATTCATGCCTGCTCAGCTGCCTGATAACCGCCAGCTGGGCCGCAGGATTCATGCCTGCTCAGCTGCTTGATTCTGCCTGCTGAGGCGCATGATCCGTGCAGGAGAGCTGCCTGATCAGCACATGAGCAGTCACATGATCAGCGCCTCTCAGTCACCTGATCACTGCATGACAGGCACGTGATCAGTGCCTGCTGGGGTGCGGGATCAGCGCCTGCTCAGCTGCCTGATAATCGCCAGCTGGGCCGCAGGATTCATGCCTGCTCAGCTGCCTGATAATCGCCAGCTGGGCCGCAGGATTCATGCCTGCTCAGCTGCCTGATAATCGCCAGCTGGGCCGCAGGATTCATGCCTGCTCAGCTGCCTGATAATCGCCAGCTGGGCCGCGGGATTCATGCCTGCTCAGCTGCCTGATAATCGCCAGCTGGGCCGCAGGATTCATGCCTGCTCAGCTGCCTGATAATCGCCAGCTGGGCCGCAGGATTCATGCCTGCTCAGCTGCCTGATAATCGCCAGCTGGGCCGCAGGATTCATGCCTGCTCAGCTGCCTGATAATCGCCAGCTGGGCCGCAGGATTCATGCCTGCTCAGCTGCCTGATAATCGCCAGCTGGGCCGCAGGATTCATGCCTGCTCAGCTGCCTGATAATCGCCAGCTGGGCCGGGATTCATGCCTGCTCAGCTGCCTGATTCGCCAGCTGGGCCGCAGGATCCGTGCCGGACAGCTACATGAGCAGTCACATGATCAGCGCCTCTCAGTCACCTGTCACTGCATGACAGCGTGATCAGCGCCTGCTGAGGCGCGGGATTCAGCGCCTGCTCAGCTGCCTGATAATCGCCAGCTGGGCGGGATTCATGCCTGCTCAGCTGCCTGATAATCGCCAGCTGGGCCGCGGGATTCATGCCTGCTCAGCTGCCTGATAATCGCCAGCTGGGCCGCAGGATTCATGCCTGCTCAGCTGCCTGATAACCGCCAGCTGGGCCGCGGGATTCATGCCTGCTCAGCTGCCTGATAATCGCCAGCTGGGCCGCAGGATTCATGCCTGCTCAGCTGCCTGATAATCGCCAGCTGGGCCGCAGGATTCATGCCTGCTCAGCTGCCTGATAATCGCCAGCTGGGCCGCGGGATTCATGCCTGCTCAGCTGCCTGATAATCGCCAGCTGGGCCGCGGGATTCATGCCTGCTCAGCTGCCTGATAATCGCCAGCTGGGCCGCGGGATTCATGCCTGCTCAGCTGCCTGATAATCGCCAGCTGGGCCGCGGGATTCATGCCTGCTCAGCTGCTTGATTCTTGCCTGCTGAGGCACATGATCCGTGCAGGAGAGCTACCTGATCAGCACATGAGCAGTCACATGATCAGCGCCTCTCAGTCACCTGATCACTGCATGACAGGCACGTGATCAGTGCCTGCTGAGGTGCGGGATCAGCGCCTGCTCAGCTGCCTGATAATCGCCAGCTGGGCCGCAGGATTCATGCCTGCTCAGCTGCCTGATAATCGCCAGCTGGGCCGCAGTTCATGCCTGCTCAGCTGCCTGATAATCGCCAGCTGGGCCGCGGGATTCATGCCTGCTCAGCTGCCTGATAATCGCCAGCTGGGCCTTGGGATTCATGCCTGCTCAGCTGCCTGATAATCGCCAGCTGGGCCGCAGGATTCATGCCTGCTCAGCTGCCTGATAACCGCCAGCTGGGCGCTGGGATTCATGCCTGCTCAGCTGCCTGATGTCGCCAGCTGGGCGCGGGATTCATGCCTGCTCAGCTGCCTGATAATCGCCAGCTGGGCCGCGGGATTCATGCCTGCTCAGCTGCCTGATAATCGCCAGCTGGGCCGCGGGATTCATGCCTGCTCAGCTGCCTGATGTCGCCAGCTGGGCACAGGATTCATGCCTGCTCAGCTGCCTGATAATCGCCAGCTGGGCCGCGGGATTCATGCCTGCTCAGCTGCCTGATAATCGCCAGCTGGGCCGCGGGATTCATGCCTGCTCAGCTGCCTGATTCTTGCCTGCTGGGGCGCATGATCCGTGCAGGAGAGCTACCTGATCAGCGCATGAGCAGTCACATGATCAGCGCCTCTCAGTCACCTGATCACTGCATGACAGGCACGTGATCAGTGCCAGCTGGGCCGCGGGATTCAGCGCCTGCTCAGCTGCCTGATAATCGCCAGCTGGGCCGCAGGATTCATGCCTGCTCAGCTGCCTGATAACGGCCAGCTGGGCCGCAGGATTCATGCCTGCTCAGCTGCCTGATAATCGCCAGCTGGGCCGCAGGATTCATGCCTGCTCAGCTGCCTGATAATCGCCAGCTGGGCCGCAGTTCATGCCTGCTCAGCTGCTTGATTCTTGCCTGCTGGGGCACATGATCCGTGCAGGAGAGCTACCTGATCAGCACATGAGCAGTCACATGATCAGCGCCTCTCAGTCACCTGATCACTGCATGACAGGCACGTGATCAGTGCCTGCTGAGTGCGGGATCAGCGCCTGCTCAGCTGCCTGATTATCGCCAGCTGGGCCGCAGGATTCATGCCTGCTCAGCTGCCTGATAATCGCCAGCTGGGCCTCAGGATTCATGCCTGCTCAGCTGCCTGATAACCGCCAGCTGGGCCGCAGGATTCATGCCTGCTCAGCTGCCTGATAACGCCAGCTGGGCCGCAGGATTCATGCCTGCTCAGCTGCCTGATAACCGCCAGCTGGGCCGCAGGATTCATGCCTGCTCAGCTGCCTGATAATCGCCAGCTGGGCCGCAGGATTCATGCCTGCTCAGCTGCCTGATAATCGCCAGCTGGGCCGCAGGATTCATGCCTGCTCAGCTGCCTGATAATCGCCAGCTGGGCCGCAGGATTCATGCCTGCTCAGCTGCCTGATAATCGCCAGCTGGGCCGCAGGATTCATGCCTGCTCAGCTGCCTGATAATCGCCAGCTGGGCCGCAGGATTCATGCCTGCTCAGCTGCCTGATTCTTGCCTGCTGAGGCACGTGATCCGTGCAGGAGAGCTCCTGATCAGCACATGAGCAGTCACATGATCAGCGCCTCTCAGTCACCTGATCACTGCATGACAGGCACGTGATCAGTGCCTGCTGAGGTGCGGGATCAGCGCCTGCTCAGCTGCCTGATAATCGCCAGCTGGGCCGCGGGATTCATGCCTGCTCAGCTGCCTGATAATCGCCAGCTGGGCCGCAGGATTCATGCCTGCTCAGCTGCCTGATAATCGCCAGCTGGGCCGCGGGATTCATGCCTGCTCAGCTGCCTGATAATCGCCAGCTGGGCCGCAGGATTCATGCCTGCTCAGCTGCCTGATAATCGCCAGCTGGGCGCAGGATTCATGCCTGCTCAGCTGCCTGATAATCGCCAGCTGGGCCGCGGGATTCATGCCTGCTCAGCTGCCTGATTCTTGCCTGCTGAGGCGCGTGATTCGTGCAGGAGAGCTACCTGATCAGCACATGAGCAGTCGCATGATCAGCGCCTCTCAGTCGCCTGATCACTGCATGACAGGCACGTGATCAGTGCCTGCTGAGGTGCGGGATCAGCGCCTGCTCAGCTGCCTGATAATCGCCAGCTGGGCCGCAGGATTCATGCCTGCTCAGCTGCCTGATAATCGCCAGCTGGGCCGCAGGATTCATGCCTGCTCAGCTGCCTGATAATCGCCAGCTGGGCCGCAGGATTCATGCCTGCTCAGCTGCCTGATTCTTGCCTGCTGAGGCACAGATCCGTGCAGGAGCTACCTGATCAGCACATGAGCAGTCACATGATCAGCGCCTCTCAGTCACCTGATCACTGCATGACAGGCACGTGATCAGTGCCTGCTGAGGTGCGGGATCAGCGCCTGCTCAGCTGCCTGATAATCGCCAGCTGGGCCGCAGGATTCATGCCTGCTCAGCTGCCTGATAATCGCCAGCTGGGCCGCAGGATTCATGCCTGCTCAGCTGCCTGATAATCGCCAGCTGGGCCGCGGGATTCATGCCTGCTCAGCTGCCTGATAATCGCCAGCTGGGCCGCAGGATTCATGCCTGCTCAGCTGCCTGATAATCGCCAGCTGGGCCGCAGGATTCATGCCTGCTCAGCTGCCTGATAATCGCCAGCTGGGCCGCGGGATTCATGCCTGCTCAGCTGCCTGATAATCGCCAGCTGGGCCGCAGGATTCATGCCTGCTCAGCTGCCTGATAACCGCCAGCTGGGCCGCAGGATTCATGCCTGCTCAGCTGCCTGATAATCGCCAGCTGGGCCGCGGGATTCATGCCTGCTCAGCTGCCTGATAATCGCCAGCTGGGCCGCAGGATTCATGCCTGCTCAGCTGCCTGATAATCGCCAGCTGGGCCGCAGGATTCATGCCTGCTCAGCTGCCTGATAATCGCCAGCTGGGCCGCAGGATTCATGCCTGCTCAGCTGCCTGATTCTTGCCAGCTGGGGCACATGATTCGTGCAGGAGAGCTACCTGATCAGCACATGGGCCGTCACATGATCAGCGCCTCTCAGTCACCTGCTCACTGCATGATAGGCACGTAATCAGTGCCTGCTGAGGCGCGGGATCAGCGCCTGCTCAGCTGCCTGATAATCGCCAGCTGGGCCGCAGGATTCATGCCTGCTCAGCTGCCTGATAATCGCCAGCTGGGCCGCGGGATTCATGCCTGCTCAGCTGCCTGATAATCGCCAGCTGGGCCGCAGGATTCATGCCTGCTCAGCTGCCTGATTCTTGCCTGCTGAGGCACATGGTCCGTGCAGGAGAGCTACCTGATCAGCACATGAGCAGTCACATGATCAGCGCCTCTCAGTCACCTGATCACTGCATGACAGGCACGTGATCAGTGCCTGCTGAGGTGCGGGATCAGCGCCTGCTCAGCTGCCTGATAATCGCCAGCTGGGCCGCAGGATTCATGCCTGCTCAGCTGCCTGATAATCGCCAGCTGGGCCGCAGGATTCATGCCTGCTCAGCTGCCTGATAATCGCCAGCTGGGCCGCAGGATTCATGCCTGCTCAGCTGCCTGATAATCGCCAGCTGGGCCGCAGGATTCATGCCTGCTCAGCTGCCTGATAATCGCCAGCTGGGCCGCAGGATTCATGCCTGCTCAGCTGCCTGATAATCGCCAGCTGGGCCGCGGGATTCATGCCTGCTCAGCTGCCTGATAATCGCCAGCTGGGCCGCAGGATTCATGCCTGCTCAGCTGCCTGATAATCGCCAGCTGGGCCGCAGGATTCATGCCTGCTCAGCTGCCTGATAATCGCCAGCTGGGCCGCGGGATTCATGCCTGCTCAGCTGCCTGATAATCGCCAGCTGGGCCGCGGGATTCATGCCTGCTCAGCTGCCTGATAATCGCCAGCTGGGCCGCAGGATTCATGCCTGCTCAGCTGCTTGATTCTTGCCTGCTGAGGCACATGATCCGTGCAGGAGAGCTACCTGATCAGCACATGAGCAGTCACATGATCAGCGCCTCTCAGTCACCTGATCACTGCATGACAGGCACGTGATCAGTGCCTGCTGAGGTGCGGGATCAGCGCCTGCTCAGCTGCCTGATAATCGCCAGCTGGGCCGCAGGATTCATGCCTGCTCAGCTGCCTGATAATCGCCAGCTGGGCCGCAGGATTCATGCCTGCTCAGCTGCCTGATAATCGCCAGCTGGGCCGCGGGATTCATGCCTGCTCAGCTGCCTGATAATCGCCAGCTGGGCCGCAGGATTCATGCCTGCTCAGCTGCCTGATAATCGCCAGCTGGGCCGCAGGATTCATGCCTGCTCAGCTGCCTGATAATCGCCAGCTGGGCCGCAGGATTCATGCCTGCTCAGCTGCCTGATAATCGCCAGCTGGGCCGCAGGATTCATGCCTGCTCAGCTGCCTGATAATCGCCAGCTGGGCCGCGGGATTCATGCCTGCTCAGCTGCCTGATAATCGCCAGCTGGGCCGCAGGATTCATGCCTGCTCAGCTGCCTGATAATCGCCAGCTGGGCCGCGGGATTCATGCCTGCTCAGCTGCCTGATAATCGCCAGCTGGGCCGCAGGATTCATGCCTGCTCAGCTATAATCGCCAGCTGGGCCGCGGGATTCATGCCTGCTCAGCTGCCTGATAATCGCCAGCTGGGCCGCAGGATTCATGCCTGCTCAGCTGCCTGATAATCGCCAGCTGGGCCGCAGGATTCATGCCTGCTCAGCTGCCTGATACTCGCCAGCTGGGCCGCGGGATTCATGCCTGCTCAGCTGCCTGATAATCGCCAGCTGGGCCGCCGGATTCATGCCTGCTCAGCTGCCTGATAATCGCCAGCTGGGCCGCAGGATTCATGCCTGCTCAGCTGCCTGATAATCGCCAGCTGGGCCGCGGGATTCATGCCTGCTCAGCTGCCTGATAATCGCCAGCTGGGCCGCAGGATTCATGCCTGCTCAGCTGCCTGATAATCGCCAGCTGGGCCGCAGGATTCATGCCTGCTCAGCTGCCTGATAATCGCCAGCTGGGCCGCAGGATTCATGCCTGCTCAGCTGCCTGATAATCGCCAGCTGGGCCGCAGGATTCATGCCTGCTCAGCTGCCTGATAATCGCCAGCTGGGCCGCGGGATTCATGCCTGCTCAGCTGCCTGATAATCGCCAGCTGGGCCGCAGGATTCATGCCTGCTCAGCTGCTTGATTCTTGCCTGCTGGGGCACATGATCCGTGCAGGAGAGCTACCTGATCAGCACATGAGCAGTCACATGATCAGCGCCTCTCAGTCACCTGATCACTGCATGACAGGCACGTGATCAGTGCCTGCTGGGCGGGATCAGCGCCTGCTCAGCTGCCTGATAATCGCCAGCTGGGCCGCAGGATTCATGCCTGCTCAGCTGCCTGATAATCGCCAGCTGGGCCGCGGGATTCATGCCTGCTCAGCTGCCTGATAATCGCCAGCTGGGCCGCAGGATTCATGCCTGCTCAGCTGCCTGATTCTTGCCTGCTGGGGCACATGATCCGTGCAGGAGAGCTGCCTGATCAGCACATGAGCAGTCACATGATCAGCGCCTCTCAGTCACCTGATCACTGCATGACAGGCACGTGATCAGTGCCTGCTGAGGTGCGGGATCAGCGCCTGCTCAGCTGCCTGATAATCGCCAGCTGGGCCGCAGGATTCATGCCTGCTCAGCTGCCTGATAATCGCCAGCTGGGCCGCAGGATTCATGCCTGCTCAGCTGCCTGATAATCGCCAGCTGGGCCGCAGGATTCATGCCTGCTCAGCTGCCTGATAATCGCCAGCTGGGCGCGCAGGATTCATGCCTGCTCAGCTGCCTGATAACCGCCAGCTGGGCCGCAGGATTCATGCCTGCTCAGCTGCCTGATAATCGCCAGCTGGGCCGCAGGATTCATGCCTGCTCAGCTGCCTGATAATCGCCAGCTGGGCCGCGGGATTCATGCCTGCTCAGCTGCCTGATAATCGCCAGCTGGGCCGCAGGATTCATGCCTGCTCAGCTGCCTGATAATCGCCAGCTGGGCCGCAGGATTCATGCCTGCTCAGCTGCCTGATAATCGCCAGCTGGGCCGCAGGATTCATGCCTGCTCAGCTGCCTGATAATCGCCAGCTGGGCCGCAGGATTCATGCCTGCTCAGCTGCTTGATTCTTGCCTGCTGAGGCACATGATCCGTGCAGGAGAGCTACCTGATCAGCACATGAGCAGTCACATGATCAGCGCCTCTCAGTCACCTGATCACTGCATGACAGGCACGTGATCAGTGCCTGCTGAGGTGCGGGATCAGCGCCTGCTCAGCTGCCTGATAATCGCCAGCTGGGCCGCAGGATTCATGCCTGCTCAGCTGCCTGATAATCGCCAGCTGGGCCGCAGGATTCATGCCTGCTCAGCTGCCTGATAATCGCCAGCTGGGCCGCAGGATTCATGCCTGCTCAGCTGCCTGATAATCGCCAGCTGGGCCGCGGGATTCATGCCTGCTCAGCTGCCTGATAATCGCCAGCTGGGCCGCGGGATTCATGCCTGCTCAGCTGCCTGATAATCGCCAGCTGGGCCGCAGTTCATGCCTGCTCAGCTGCCTGATAATCGCCAGCTGGGCCGCAGGATTCATGCCTGCTCAGCTGCCTGATAATCGCCAGCTGGGCCGCAGGATTCATGCCTGCTCAGCTGCCTGATAATCGCCAGCTGGGCCGCAGGATTCATGCCTGCTCAGCTGCCTGATAATCGCCAGCTGGGCCGCAGGATTCATGCCTGCTCAGCTGCCTGATCGCCAGCTGGGCCGCAGGATTCATGCCTGCTCAGCTGCCTGATAATCGCCAGCTGGGCCGCAGGATTCATGCCTGCTCAGCTGCCTGATAATCGCCAGCTGGGCCGCAGGATTCATGCCTGCTCAGCTGCCTGATAATCGCCAGCTGGGCCGCAGGATTCATGCCTGCTCAGCTGCCTGATAATCGCCAGCTGGGCCGCGGGATTCATGCCTGCTCAGCTGCCTGATAATCGCCAGCTGGGCCGCAGGATTCATGCCTGCTCAGCTGCTTGATTCTTGCCTGCTGGGCACATGATCCGTGCAGGAGAGCTACCTGATCAGCACATGAGCAGTCACATGATCAGCGCCTCTCAGTCACCTGATCACTGCATGACAGGCACGTGATCAGTGCCTGCTGAGGTGCGGGATCAGCGCCTGCTCAGCTGCCTGATAATCGCCAGCTGGGCCGCGGGATTCATGCCTGCTCAGCTGCCTGATAATCGCCAGCTGGGCCGCAGGATTCATGCCTGCTCAGCTGCCTGATAACCGCCAGCTGGGCCGCAGGATTCATGCCTGCTCAGCTGCCTGATAATCGCCAGCTGGGCCGCAGGATTCATGCCTGCTCAGCTGCCTGATAATCGCCAGCTGGGCCGCGGGATTCATGCCTGCTCAGCTGCCTGATAATCGCCAGCTGGGCCGCAGGATTCATGCCTGCTCAGCTGCCTGATAATCGCCAGCTGGGCCGCAGGATTCATGCCTGCTCAGCTGCCTGATAATCGCCAGCTGGGCCGCAGGATTCATGCCTGCTCAGCTGCTGATTCTTGCCTGCTGAGGCACATGATCCGTGCAGGAGCTACCTGATCAGCACATGAGCAGTCACATGATCAGCGCCTCTCAGTCACCTGATCACTGCATGACAGGCACGTGATCAGTGCCTGCTGGTGCGGGATTCAGCGCCTGCTCAGCTGCCTGATAATCGCCAGCTGGGCCGCAGGATTCATGCCTGCTCAGCTGCCTGATAATCGCCAGCTGGGCCGCGGGATTCATGCCTGCTCAGCTGCCTGATAATCGCCAGCTGGGCCGCAGGATTCATGCCTGCTCAGCTGCCTGATTCTTGCCTGCTGGGCACATGATCCGTGCAGGAGAGCTACCTGATCAGCACGCAGCAGTACATGATCAGCGCCTCTCAGTCACCTGATCACTGCATGACAGGCACGTGATCAGTGCCTGCTGAGGTGCGGGATCAGCGCCTGCTCAGCTGCCTGATAATCGCCAGCTGGGCCGCAGGATTCATGCCTGCTCAGCTGCCTGATAATCGCCAGCTGGGCCGCAGGATTCATGCCTGCTCAGCTGCCTGATAACGCCAGCTGGGCCGCAGGATTCATGCCTGCTCAGCTGCCTGATAATCGCCAGCTGGGCCGCAGGATTCATGCCTGCTCAGCTGCCTGATAATCGCCAGCTGGGCCGCAGGATTCATGCCTGCTCAGCTGCCTGATAATCGCCAGCTGGGCCGCAGGATTCATGCCTGCTCAGCTGCCTGATAACGCCAGCTGGGCCGCAGGATTCATGCCTGCTCAGCTGCCTGATAATCGCCAGCTGGGCCGCAGGATTCATGCCTGCTCAGCTGCCTGATAATCGCCAGCTGGGCCGCAGGATTCATGCCTGCTCAGCTGCCTGATAATCGCCAGCTGGGCCGCAGGATTCATGCCTGCTCAGCTGCTTGATTCTTGCCTGCTGAGGCACATGATCCGTGCAGGAGAGCTACCTGATCAGCACATGAGCAGTCACATGATCAGCGCCTCTCAGTCACCTGATCACTGCATGACAGGCACGTGATCAGTGCCTGCTGAGGTGCGGGATCAGCGCCTGCTCAGCTGCCTGATAATCGCCAGCTGGGCCGCAGGATTCATGCCTGCTCAGCTGCCTGATAATCGCCAGCTGGGCCGCAGGATTCATGCCTGCTCAGCTGCCTGATAATCGCCAGCTGGGCCGCAGGATTCATGCCTGCTCAGCTGCCTGATAATCGCCAGCTGGGCCGCGGGATTCATGCCTGCTCAGCTGCCTGATAATCGCCAGCTGGGCCGCAGGATTCATGCCTGCTCAGCTGCCTGATAATCGCCAGCTGGGCCGCAGGATTCATGCCTGCTCAGCTGCCTGATAATCGCCAGCTGGGCCGCAGGATTCATGCCTGCTCAGCTGCCTGATAATCGCCAGCTGGGCCGCAGGATTCATGCCTGCTCAGCTGCCTGATAATCGCCAGCTGGGCCGCAGGATTCATGCCTGCTCAGCTGCCTGATAATCGCCAGCTGGGCCGCAGGATTCATGCCTGCTCAGCTGCCTGATAATCGCCAGCTGGGCCGCGGGATTCATGCCTGCTCAGCTGCCTGATAATCGCCAGCTGGGCCGCAGGATTCATGCCTGCTCAGCTGCCTGATAATCGCCAGCTGGGCCGCAGGATTCATGCCTGCTCAGCTGCCTGATAATCGCCAGCTGGGCCGCAGGATTCATGCCTGCTCAGCTGCCTGATAATCGCCAGCTGGGCCGCAGGATTCATGCCTGCTCAGCTGCCTGATAATCGCCAGCTGGGCCGCGGGATTCATGCCTGCTCAGCTGCTTGATTCTTGCCTGCTGAGGCACATGATCCGTGCAGGAGAGCTACCTGATCAGCACATGAGCAGTCACATGATCAGCGCCTCTCAGTCACCTGATCACTGCATGACAGGCACGTGATCAGTGCCTGCTGAGGTGCGGGATCAGCGCCTGCTCAGCTGCCTGATAATCGCCAGCTGGGCCGCAGGATTCATGCCTGCTCAGCTGCCTGATAATCGCCAGCTGGGCCGCAGGATTCATGCCTGCTCAGCTGCCTGATAATCGCCAGCTGGGCCGCGGGATTCATGCCTGCTCAGCTGCCTGATTCTTGCCTGCTGAGGCACATGATCCGTGCAGGAGAGCTACCTGATCAGCACATGAGCAGTCACATGATCAGCGCCTCTCAGTCACCTGATCACTGCATGACAGGCACGTGATCAGTGCCTGCTGAGGTGCGGGATCAGCGCCTGCTCAGCTGCCTGATAATCGCCAGCTGGGCCGCAGGATTCATGCCTGCTCAGCTGCCTGATAATCGCCAGCTGGGCCGCAGGATTCATGCCTGCTCAGCTGCCTGATAACCGCCAGCTGGGCCGCAGGATTCATGCCTGCTCAGCTGCCTGATCGCCAGCTGGGCCGCAGGATTCATGCCTGCTCAGCTGCCTGATAATCGCCAGCTGGGCCGCAGGATTCATGCCTGCTCAGCTGCCTGATAACCGCCAGCTGGGCCGCAGGATTCATGCCTGCTCAGCTGCCTGATAATCGCCAGCTGGGCCGCAGGATTCATGCCTGCTCAGCTGCCTGATAATCGCCAGCTGGGCCGCAGGATTCATGCCTGCTCAGCTGCCTGATAATGCCAGCTGGGCCGCAGGATTCATGCCTGCTCAGCTGCCTGATAATCGCCAGCTGGGCCGCGGGATTCATGCCTGCTCAGCTGCCTGATAATCGCCAGCTGGGCCGCGGGATTCATGCCTGCTCAGCTGCCTGATAATCGCCAGCTGGGCCGCAGGATTCATGCCTGCTCAGCTGCTTGATTCTTGCCTGCTGGGCACATGATCCGTGCAGGAGAGCTACCTGATCAGCACATGAGCAGTCACATGATCAGCGCCTCTCAGTCACCTGATCACTGCATGACAGGCACGTGATCAGTGCCTGCTGAGGTGCGGGATCAGCGCCTGCTCAGCTGCCTGATAATCGCCAGCTGGGCCGCAGGATTCATGCCTGCTCAGCTGCCTGATAATCGCCAGCTGGGCCGCAGGATTCATGCCTGCTCAGCTGCCTGATAACCGCCAGCTGGGCCGCAGGATTCATGCCTGCTCAGCTGCCTGATAACCGCCAGCTGGGCCGCAGGATTCATGCCTGCTCAGCTGCCTGATAATCGCCAGCTGGGCCGCAGGATTCATGCCTGCTCAGCTGCCTGATAATCGCCAGCTGGGCCGCAGGATTCATGCCTGCTCAGCTGCCTGATAATCGCCAGCTGGGCCGCAGGATTCATGCCTGCTCAGCTGCCTGATAATCGCCAGCTGGGCCGCAGGATTCATGCCTGCTCAGCTGCCTGATAATCGCCAGCTGGGCCGCAGGATTCATGCCTGCTCAGCTGCCTGATAATCGCCAGCTGGGCCGCGGGATTCATGCCTGCTCAGCTGCCTGATAATCGCCAGCTGGGCCGCGGGATTCATGCCTGCTCAGCTGCCTGATAACCGCCAGCTGGGCCGCAGGATTCATGCCTGCTCAGCTGCCTGATAATCGCCAGCTGGGCCGCAGGATTCATGCCTGCTCAGCTGCCTGATAATCGCCAGCTGGGCCGCAGGATTCATGCCTGCTCAGCTGCCTGATAATCGCCAGCTGGGCCGCGGGATTCATGCCTGCTCAGCTGCCTGATAATCGCCAGCTGGGCCGCGGGATTCATGCCTGCTCAGCTGCCTGATAATCCCAGCTGGGCCGCAGGATTCATGCCTGCTCAGCTGCCTGATAATCGCCAGCTGGGCCGCAGGATTCATGCCTGCTCAGCTGCCTGATAATCGCCAGCTGGGCCGCAGGATTCATGCCTGCTCAGCTGCTGATTCTTGCCTGCTGAGGCACATGATCCGTGCAGGAGAGCTACCTGATCAGCACATGAGCAGTCACATGATCAGCGCCTCTCAGTCACCTGATCACTGCATGACAGGCACGTGATCAGTGCCTGCTGAGGTGCGGGATCAGCGCCTGCTCAGCTGCCTGATAATCGCCAGCTGGGCCGCAGGATTCATGCCTGCTCAGCTGCCTGATAATCGCCAGCTGGGCCGCAGGATTCATGCCTGCTCAGCTGCCTGATAATCGCCAGCTGGGCCGCAGGATTCATGCCTGCTCAGCTGCTTGATTCTGCCTGCTGAGGCACATGATCCGTGCAGGAGAGCTACCTGATCAGCACATGAGCAGTCACATGATCAGCGCCTCTCAGTCACCTGATCACTGCATGACAGGCACGTGATCAGTGCCTGCTGAGGTGCGGGATCAGCGCCTGCTCAGCTGCCTGATAATCGCCAGCTGGGCCGCAGGATTCATGCCTGCTCAGCTGCCTGATAATCGCCAGCTGGGCCGCAGGATTCATGCCTGCTCAGCTGCCTGATAATCGCCAGCTGGGCCGCAGGATTCATGCCTGCTCAGCTGCCTGATAATCGCCAGCTGGGCCGCAGGATTCATGCCTGCTCAGCTGCCTGATAATCGCCAGCTGGGCCGCGGGATTCATGCCTGCTCAGCTGCCTGATAATCGCCAGCTGGGCCGCAGGATTCATGCCTGCTCAGCTGCCTGATAATCGCCAGCTGGGCCGCAGGATTCATGCCTGCTCAGCTGCCTGATAATCGCCAGCTGGGCCGCAGGATTCATGCCTGCTCAGCTGCCTGATAATCGCCAGCTGGGCCGGGATTCATGCCTGCTCAGCTGCCTGATAATCGCCAGCTGGGCCGCAGGATTCATGCCTGCTCAGCTGCCTGATAATCGCCAGCTGGGCCGCAGGATTCATGCCTGCTCAGCTGCCTGATAATCGCCAGCTGGGCCGCAGGATTCATGCCTGCTCAGCTGCTTGATTCTTGCCTGCTGAGGCACATGATCCGTGCAGGAGAGCTACCTGATCAGCACATGAGCAGTCACATGATCAGCGCCTCTCAGTCACCTGATCACTGCATGACAGGCACGTGATCAGTGCCTGCTGAGGTGCGGGATCAGCGCCTGCTCAGCTGCCTGATAATCGCCAGCTGGGCCGCAGGATTCATGCCTGCTCAGCTGCCTGATAATCGCCAGCTGGGCCGCGGGATTCATGCCTGCTCAGCTGCCTGATAATCGCCAGCTGGGCCGCGGGATTCATGCCTGCTCAGCTGCCTGATAATCGCCAGCTGGGCCGCAGGATTCATGCCTGCTCAGCTGCCTGATAATCGCCAGCTGGGCCGCGGGATTCATGCCTGCTCAGCTGCCTGATAATCGCCAGCT
Organism: Bos javanicus; assembly: GCF_032452875.1. Lineage (NCBI taxonomy): Eukaryota > Metazoa > Chordata > Mammalia > Artiodactyla > Bovidae > Bos > Bos javanicus. The sequence continues at coordinate 96,215 of NW_026894577.1, forward strand.
GGGCCGCAGGATTCATGCCTGCTCAGCTGCCTGATAATCGCCAGCTGGGCCGCAGGATTCATGCCTGCTCAGCTGCCTGATAATCGCCAGCTGGGCCGCAGGATTCATGCCTGCTCAGCTGCCTGATAATCGCCAGCTGGGCCGCAGGATTCATGCCTGCTCAGCTGCCTGATAATCGCCAGCTGGGCCGCAGGATTCATGCCTGCTCAGCTGCTTGATTCTTGCCTGCTGAGGCACATGATCCGTGCAGGAGAGCTACCTGATCAGCACATGAGCAGTCACATGATCAGCGCCTCTCAGTCACCTGATCACTGCATGACAGGCACGTGATCAGTGCCTGCTGAGGTGCGGGATCAGCGCCTGCTCAGCTGCCTGATAATCGCCAGCTGGGCCGCAGGATTCATGCCTGCTCAGCTGCCTGATAATCGCCAGCTGGGCCGCGGGATTCATGCCTGCTCAGCTGCCTGATAACCGCCAGCTGGGCCGCAGGATTCATGCCTGCTCAGCTGCCTGATAATCGCCAGCTGGGCCGCGGGATTCATGCCTGCTCAGCTGCCTGATAATCGCCAGCTGGGCCGCGGGATTCATGCCTGCTCAGCTGCCTGATAACCGCCAGCTGGGCCGCAGGATTCATGCCTGCTCAGCTGCCTGATAATCGCCAGCTGGGCCGCAGGATTCATGCCTGCTCAGCTGCCTGATAATCGCCAGCTGGGCCGCGGGATTCATGCCTGCTCAGCTGCCTGATAATCGCCAGCTGGGCCGCGGGATTCATGCCTGCTCAGCTGCCTGATAATCGCCAGCTGGGCCGCAGGATTCATGCCTGCTCAGCTGCCTGATAATCGCCAGCTGGGCCGCAGGATTCATGCCTGCTCAGCTGCCTGATAATCGCCAGCTGGGCCGCAGGATTCATGCCTGCTCAGCTGCCTGATTCTTGCCAGCTGAGGCACATGATCCGTGCAGGAGAGCTACCTGATCAGCACATGAGCAGTCACATGATCAGCGCCTCTCAGTCACCTGATCACTGCATGACAGGCACGTGATCAGTGCCTGCTGGGGCGCGGGATCAGCGCCTGCTCAGCTGCCTGATAATCGCCAGCTGGGCCGCAGGATTCATGCCTGCTCAGCTGCCTGATAATCGCCAGCTGGGCCGCAGGATTCATGCCTGCTCAGCTGCCTGATAATCGCCAGCTGGGCCGCAGGATTCATGCCTGCTCAGCTGCTTGATTCTTGCCTGCTGAGGCACATGATCCGTGCAGGAGAGCTACCTGATCAGCACATGAGCAGTCACATGATCAGCGCCTCTCAGTCACCTGATCACTGCATGACAGGCACGTGATCAGTGCCTGCTGAGGTGCGGGATCAGCGCCTGCTCAGCTGCCTGATAATCGCCAGCTGGGCCGCAGGATTCATGCCTGCTCAGCTGCCTGATAATCGCCAGCTGGGCCGCAGGATTCATGCCTGCTCAGCTGCCTGATAATCGCCAGCTGGGCCGCAGGATTCATGCCTGCTCAGCTGCCTGATAATCGCCAGCTGGGCCGCAGGATTCATGCCTGCTCAGCTGCCTGATAATCGCCAGCTGGGCCGCAGGATTCATGCCTGCTCAGCTGCCTGATAATCGCCAGCTGGGCCGCAGGATTCATGCCTGCTCAGCTGCCTGATAATCGCCAGCTGGGCCGCGGGATTCATGCCTGCTCAGCTGCTTGATTCTTGCCTGCTGGGCACATGATCCGTGCAGGAGAGCTCCTGATCAGCACATGAGCAGTCACATGATCAGCGCCTCTCAGTCACCTGATCACTGCATGACAGGCACGTGATCAGTGCCTGCTGGTGCGGGATCAGCGCCTGCTCAGCTGCCTGATAATCCCAGCTGGGCCGCAGGATTCATGCCTGCTCAGCTGCCTGATAATCGCCAGCTGGGCCGCAGGATTCATGCCTGCTCAGCTGCCTGATAATCGCCAGCTGGGCCGCAGGATTCATGCCTGCTCAGCTGCCTGATAATCGCCAGCTGGGCCGCAGGATTCATGCCTGCTCAGCTGCCTGATAATCGCCAGCTGGGCCGCAGGATTCATGCCTGCTCAGCTGCCTGATAATCGCCAGCTGGGCCGCGGGATTCATGCCTGCTCAGCTGCCTGATAACGCCAGCTGGGCCGCAGGATTCATGCCTGCTCAGCTGCCTGATAACCGCCAGCTGGGCCGCAGGATTCATGCCTGCTCAGCTGCCTGATAATCGCCAGCTGGGCCGCAGGATTCATGCCTGCTCAGCTGCCTGATAATCGCCAGCTGGGCCGCAGGATTCATGCCTGCTCAGCTGCTGATTCTTGCCTGCTGAGGCACATGATCCGTGCAGGAGAGCTGCCTGATCAGCACATGAGCAGTCACATGATCAGCGCCTCTCAGTCACCTGATCACTGCATGACAGGCACGTGATCAGTGCCTGCTGAGTGCGGGATCAGCGCCTGCTCAGCTGCCTGATAATCGCCAGCTGGGCCGCAGGATTCATGCCTGCTCAGCTGCCTGATAATCGCCAGCTGGGCCGCAGGATTCATGCCTGCTCAGCTGCCTGATAATCGCCAGCTGGGCCGCGGGATTCATGCCTGCTCAGCTGCTTGATTCTTGCCTGCTGAGGCACATGATCCGTGCAGGAGAGCTACCTGATCAGCACATGAGCAGTCACATGATCAGCGCCTCTCAGTCACCTGATCACTGCATGACAGGCACGTGATCAGTGCCTGCTGAGGTGCGGGATCAGCGCCTGCTCAGCTGCCTGATAATCGCCAGCTGGGCCGCAGGATTCATGCCTGCTCAGCTGCCTGATAATCGCCAGCTGGGCCGCAGGATTCATGCCTGCTCAGCTGCCTGATAATCGCCAGCTGGGCCGCAGGATTCATGCCTGCTCAGCTGCCTGATAATCGCCAGCTGGGCCGCAGGATTCATGCCTGCTCAGCTGCCTGATAATCGCCAGCTGGGCCGCAGGATTCATGCCTGCTCAGCTGCCTGATAATCGCCAGCTGGGCCGCAGGATTCATGCCTGCTCAGCTGCCTGATAATCGCCAGCTGGGCCGCGGGATTCATGCCTGCTCAGCTGCCTGATAATCGCCAGCTGGGCCGCAGGATTCATGCCTGCTCAGCTGCCTGATAACCGCCAGCTGGGCCGCAGGATTCATGCCTGCTCAGCTGCCTGATAATCGCCAGCTGGGCCGCAGGATTCATGCCTGCTCAGCTGCCTGATAATCGCCAGCTGGGCCGCAGGATTCATGCCTGCTCAGCTGCTTGATTCTTGCCTGCTGAGGCACATGATCCGTGCAGGAGAGCTACCTGATCAGCACATGAGCAGTCACATGATCAGCGCCTCTCAGTCACCTGATCACTGCATGACAGGCACGTGATCAGTGCCTGCTGAGGTGCGGGATCAGCGCCTGCTCAGCTGCCTGATAATCGCCAGCTGGGCCGCAGGATTCATGCCTGCTCAGCTGCCTGATAATCGCCAGCTGGGCCGCAGGATTCATGCCTGCTCAGCTGCCTGATAATCGCCAGCTGGGCCGCAGGATTCATGCCTGCTCAGCTGCCTGATAATCGCCAGCTGGGCCGCAGGATTCATGCCTGCTCAGCTGCCTGATAATCGCCAGCTGGGCCGCAGGATTCATGCCTGCTCAGCTGCCTGATAATCGCCAGCTGGGCCGGGATTCATGCCTGCTCAGCTGCCTGATAATCGCCAGCTGGGCCGCAGGATTCATGCCTGCTCAGCTGCCTGATAATCGCCAGCTGGGCCGCAGGATTCATGCCTGCTCAGCTGCCTGATAATCGCCAGCTGGGCCGCAGGATTCATGCCTGCTCAGCTGCCTGATAATCGCCAGCTGGGCCGCGGGATTCATGCCTGCTCAGCTGCCTGATAATCGCCAGCTGGGCCGCGGGATTCATGCCTGCTCAGCTGCCTGATAATCGCCAGCTGGGCCGCAGGATTCATGCCTGCTCAGCTGCCTGATAATCGCCAGCTGGGCCGCAGGATTCATGCCTGCTCAGCTGCCTGATAATCGCCAGCTGGGCCGCAGGATTCATGCCTGCTCAGCTGCCTGATAATCGCCAGCTGGGCCGCAGGATTCATGCCTGCTCAGCTGCCTGATAATCGCCAGCTGGGCCGCAGGATTCATGCCTGCTCAGCTGCTGATTCTTGCCTGCTGAGGCACATGATCCATGCAGGAGAGCTGCCTGATCAGCACATGAGCAGTCGCATGATCAGCGCCTCTCAGTCACCTGATCACTGCATGACAGGCACGTGATCAGTGCCTGCTGAGGTGCGGGATCAGCGCCTGCTCAGCTGCCTGATAATCGCCAGCTGGGCCGCGGGATTCATGCCTGCTCAGCTGCCTGATAATCGCCAGCTGGGCCGCAGGATTCATGCCTGCTCAGCTGCCTGATAATCGCCAGCTGGGCCGCGGGATTCATGCCTGCTCAGCTGCCTGATACTAGCCAGCTGAGGCACATGATCCGTGCAGGAGAGCTACCTGATCAGCACATGAGCAGTCACATGATCAGCGCCTCTCAGTCACCTGATCACTGCATGACAGGCACGTGATCAGTGCCTGCTGAGGTGCGGGATCAGCGCCTGCTCAGCTGCCTGATAATCGCCAGCTGGGCCGCAGGATTCATGCCTGCTCAGCTGCCTGATAATCGCCAGCTGGGCCGCAGGATTCATGCCTGCTCAGCTGCCTGATAATCGCCAGCTGGGCCGCAGGATTCATGCCTGCTCAGCTGCCTGATAATAGCCAGCTGGGCAGCAGGATTCATGCCTGCTCAGCTGCCTGATAATCGCCAGCTGGGCCGCAGGATTCATGCCTGCTCAGCTGCCTGATAATCGCCAGCTGGGCCGCAGGATTCATGCCTGCTCAGCTGCCTGATAATCGCCAGCTGGGCCGCAGGATTCATGCCTGCTCAGCTGCCTGATAACCGCCAGCTGGGCCGCAGGATTCATGCCTGCTCAGCTGCCTGATAATCGCCAGCTGGGCCGCAGGATTCATGCCTGCTCAGCTGCCTGATAATCGCCAGCTGGGCCGCAGGATTCATGCCTGCTCAGCTGCCTGATTCTTGCCAGCTGGGCCGCAGGATCCGTGCAGGAGAGCTACCTGATCAGCACATGAGCAGTCACATGATCAGCGCCTCTCAGTCACCTGATCACTGCATGACAGGCACGTGATCAGTGCCTGCTGAGTGCGGGATCAGCCTGCTCAGCTGCCTGATAATCGCCAGCTGGGCCGCAGGATTCATGCCTGCTCAGCTGCCTGATAATCACCAGCTGGGCCGCAGGATTCATGCCTGCTCAGCTGCCTGATAATCGCCAGCTGGGCCGCAGGATTCATGCCTGCTCAGCTGCCTGATAACCGCCAGCTGGGCAGCAGGATTCATGCCTGCTCAGCTGCCTGATAATCGCCAGCTGGGCCGCAGGATTCATGCCTGCTCAGCTGCCTGATAATCGCCAGCTGGGCCGCAGGATTCATGCCTGCTCAGCTGCCTGATAATCGCCAGCTGGGCCGCGGGATTCATGCCTGCTCAGCTGCCTGATAATCGCCAGCTGGGCCGCAGGATTCATGCCTGCTCAGCTGCCTGATAATCGCCAGCTGGGCCGCAGGATTCATGCCTGCTCAGCTGCCTGATAATCGCCAGCTGGGCCGCAGGATTCATGCCTGCTCAGCTGCTTGATTCTTGCCTGCTGAGGCACGATTCCGTGCAGGAGAGCTACCTGATCAGCACATGAGCAGTCACATGATCAGCCTCTCAGTCACCTGATCACTGCATGACAGGCACGTGATCAGTGCCTGCTGAGGTGCGGGATCAGCGCCTGCTCAGCTGCCTGATAATCGCCAGCTGGGCCGGGATTCATGCCTGCTCAGCTGCCTGATAATCGCCAGCTGGGCCGCAGGATTCATGCCTGCTCAGCTGCCTGATAATCGCCAGCTGGGCCGCAGGATTCATGCCTGCTCAGCTGCCTGATAATCGCCAGCTGGGCCGCAGGATTCATGCCTGCTCAGCTGCCTGATAATCGCCAGCTGGGCCGCAGGATTCATGCCTGCTCAGCTGCCTGATAACCGCCAGCTGGGCCGCAGGATTCATGCCTGCTCAGCTGCCTGATAATCGCCAGCTGGGCCGCAGGATTCATGCCTGCTCAGCTGCCTGATAATCGCCAGCTGGGCCGCAGGATTCATGCCTGCTCAGCTGCCTGATAATCGCCAGCTGGGCCGCAGGATTCATGCCTGCTCAGCTGCCTGATAATCGCCAGCTGGGCCGCAGGATTCATGCCTGCTCAGCTGCCTGATAATCGCCAGCTGGGCCGCAGGATTCATGCCTGCTCAGCTGCCTGATAATCGCCAGCTGGGCCGCAGGATTCATGCCTGCTCAGCTGCTTGATTCTTGCCTGCTGAGGCACATGATCCGTGCAGGAGAGCTACCTGATCAGCACATGAGCAGTCACATGATCAGCGCCTCTCAGTCACCTGATCACTGCATGACAGGCACGTAATCAGTGCCTGCTGAGGTGCGGGATCAGCGCCTGCTCAGCTGCCTGATAATCGCCAGCTGGGCCGCAGGATTCATGCCTGCTCAGCTGCCTGATAATCGCCAGCTGGGCCGCAGGATTCATGCCTGCTCAGCTGCCTGATAATCGCCAGCTGGGCCGCAGGATTCATGCCTGCTCAGCTGCCTGATAATCGCCAGCTGGGCCGTGGGATTCATGCCTGCTCAGCTGCCTGATTCTTGCCAGCTGAGGCACATGATCCATGCTGGAGAGCTGCCTGATCAGCACATGAGCAGTCACATGATCAGCGCCTCTCAGTCACCTGATCACTGCATGACAGGCACGTGATCAGTGCCTGCTGGTGCGGGATCAGCGCCTGCTCAGCTGCCTGATAATCGCCAGCTGGGCCGCAGGATTCATGCCTGCTCAGCTGCCTGATAATCGCCAGCTGGGCCGCAGGATTCATGCCTGCTCAGCTGCCTGATAATCGCCAGCTGGGCCGCAGGATTCATGCCTGCTCAGCTGCCTGATAATCGCCAGCTGGGCCGCAGGATTCATGCCTGCTCAGCTGCCTGATAATCGCCAGCTGGGCCGCGGGATTCATGCCTGCTCAGCTGCCTGATAATCGCCAGCTGGGCCGCAGGATTCATGCCTGCTCAGCTGCCTGATAATCGCCAGCTGGGCCGCAGGATTCATGCCTGCTCAGCTGCCTGATAATCGCCAGCTGGGCCGCAGGATTCATGCCTGCTCAGCTGCCTGATAATCGCCAGCTGGGCCGCAGGATTCATGCCTGCTCAGCTGCCTGATAATCGCCAGCTGGGCCGCAGGATTCATGCCTGCTCAGCTGCTTGATTCTTGCCTGCTGAGGCACATGATCCGTGCAGGAGAGCTACCTGATCAGCACATGAGCAGTCACATGATCAGCGCCTCTCAGTCACCTGATCACTGCATGACAGGCACGTGATCAGTGCCTGCTGAGGTGCGGGATCAGCGCCTGCTCAGCTGCCTGATAATCGCCAGCTGGGCCGCAGGATTCATGCCTGCTCAGCTGCCTGATAATCGCCAGCTGGGCCGCAGGATTCATGCCTGCTCAGCTGCCTGATAACCGCCAGCTGGGCCGCAGGATTCATGCCTGCTCAGCTGCCTGATAATCGCCAGCTGGGCCGCAGGATTCATGCCTGCTCAGCTGCCTGATAATCGCCAGCTGGGCCGCAGGATTCATGCCTGCTCAGCTGCCTGATCGCCAGCTGGGCCGCAGGATTCATGCCTGCTCAGCTGCCTGATAATCGCCAGCTGGGCCGCAGGATTCATGCCTGCTCAGCTGCCTGATAATCGCCAGCTGGGCCGCAGGATTCATGCCTGCTCAGCTGCCTGATAATCGCCAGCTGGGCCGCAGGATTCATGCCTGCTCAGCTGCCTGATAATCGCCAGCTGGGCCGCAGGATTCATGCCTGCTCAGCTGCCTGATAATCGCCAGCTGGGCCGCAGGATTCATGCCTGCTCAGCTGCCTGATAATCGCCAGCTGGGCCGCAGGATTCATGCCTGCTCAGCTGCCTGATTCTTGCCAGCTGAGGCACATGATCCGTGCAGGAGAGCTACCTGATCAGCACATGAGCAGTCACATGATCAGCGCCTCTCAGTCACCTGATCACTGCATGACAGGCACGTGATCAGTGCCTGCTGGTGCGGGATCAGCGCCTGCTCAGCTGCCTGATAATCGCCAGCTGGGCCGCAGGATTCATGCCTGCTCAGCTGCCTGATAATCGCCAGCTGGGCCGCAGGATTCATGCCTGCTCAGCTGCCTGATAATCGCCAGCTGGGCCGCAGGATTCATGCCTGCTCAGCTGCCTGATTCTTGCCAGCTGAGGCACATGATCCGTGCAGGAGAGCTGCCTGATCAGCACATGAGCAGTCACATGATCAGCGCCTCTCAGTCACCTGATCACTGCATGACAGGCACGTGATCAGTGCCTGCTGAGGTGCGGGATCAGCGCCTGCTCAGCTGCCTGATAATCGCCAGCTGGGCCGCAGGATTCATGCCTGCTCAGCTGCCTGATAATCGCCAGCTGGGCCGCAGGATTCATGCCTGCTCAGCTGCCTGATAATCGCCAGCTGGGCCGCAGGATTCATGCCTGCTCAGCTGCCTGATAATCGCCAGCTGGGCCGCAGGATTCATGCCTGCTCAGCTGCTTGATTCTTGCCTGCTGAGGCACATGATCCGTGCAGGAGAGCTACCTGATCAGCACATGAGCAGTCACATGATCAGCGCCTCTCAGTCACCTGATCACTGCATGACAGGCACGTGATCAGTGCCTGCTGAGGTGCGGGATCAGCGCCTGCTCAGCTGCCTGATAATCGCCAGCTGGGCCGCAGGATTCATGCCTGCTCAGCTGCCTGATAATCGCCAGCTGGGCCGCAGGATTCATGCCTGCTCAGCTGCCTGATAACCGCCAGCTGGGCCGCAGGATTCATGCCTGCTCAGCTGCCTGATAACGCCAGCTGGGCCGCAGGATTCATGCCTGCTCAGCTGCCTGATAATCGCCAGCTGGGCCGCAGGATTCATGCCTGCTCAGCTGCCTGATAATCGCCAGCTGGGCCGCAGGATTCATGCCTGCTCAGCTGCCTGATAATCGCCAGCTGGGCCGCAGGATTCATGCCTGCTCAGCTGCCTGATTCTTGCCTGCTGAGGCACATGATCCGTGCAGGAGAGCTACCTGATCAGCACATGAGCAGTCACATGATCAGCGCCTCTCAGTCACCTGATCACTGCATGACAGGCACGTGATCAGTGCCTGCTGAGGTGCGGGATCAGCGCCTGCTCAGCTGCCTGATAATCGCCAGCTGGGCCGCAGGATTCATGCCTGCTCAGCTGCCTGATAATCGCCAGCTGGGCCGCAGGATTCATGCCTGCTCAGCTGCCTGATAATCGCCAGCTGGGCCGCAGGATTCATGCCTGCTCAGCTGCTTGATTCTTGCCTGCTGGGCACATGATCCATGCAGAGCTACCTGATCAGCACATGAGCAGTCACATGATCAGCGCCTCTCAGTCACCTGATCACTGCATGACAGGCACGTGATCAGTGCCTGCTGAGGTGCGGGATCAGCGCCTGCTCAGCTGCCTGATAATCGCCAGCTGGGCCGCAGGATTCATGCCTGCTCAGCTGCCTGATAATCGCCAGCTGGGCCGCAGGATTCATGCCTGCTCAGCTGCCTGATAACCGCCAGCTGGGCCGCAGGATTCATGCCTGCTCAGCTGCCTGATAATCGCCAGCTGGGCCGCAGGATTCATGCCTGCTCAGCTGCCTGATAACCGCCAGCTGGGCCGCAGGATTCATGCCTGCTCAGCTGCCTGATAATCGCCAGCTGGGCCGCAGGATTCATGCCTGCTCAGCTGCCTGATAATCGCCAGCTGGGCCGCAGGATTCATGCCTGCTCAGCTGCCTGATAATCGCCAGCTGGGCCGCAGGATTCATGCCTGCTCAGCTGCCTGATAATCGCCAGCTGGGCCGCAGGATTCATGCCTGCTCAGCTGCCTGATAATCGCCAGCTGGGCCGCAGGATTCATGCCTGCTCAGCTGCCTGATAATCGCCAGCTGGGCCGCAGGATTCATGCCTGCTCAGCTGCCTGATTCTTGCCAGCTGGGCACATGATCCATGCCTGAGAGCTGCCTGATCAGCACATGAGCAGTCACATGATCAGCGCCTCTCAGTCACCTGATCACTGCATGACAGGCACGTGATCAGTGCCTGCTGGTGCGGGATCAGCGCCTGCTCAGCTGCCTGATAATCGCCAGCTGGGCCGCAGGATTCATGCCTGCTCAGCTGCCTGATAATCGCCAGCTGGGCCGCAGGATTCATGCCTGCTCAGCTGCCTGATAATCGCCAGCTGGGCCGCAGGATTCATGCCTGCTCAGCTGCCTGATAATCGCCAGCTGGGCCGCAGGATTCATGCCTGCTCAGCTGCCTGATAATCGCCAGCTGGGCCGCAGGATTCATGCCTGCTCAGCTGCCTGATAATCGCCAGCTGGGCCGCAGGATTCATGCCTGCTCAGCTGCCTGATAATCGCCAGCTGGGCCGCAGGATTCATGCCTGCTCAGCTGCTTGATTCTTGCCTGCTGAGGCACATGATCCGTGCAGGAGAGCTACCTGATCAGCACATGAGCAGTCACATGATCAGCGCCTCTCAGTCACCTGATCACTGCATGACAGGCACGTGATCAGTGCCTGCTGAGGTGCGGGATCAGCGCCTGCTCAGCTGCCTGATAATCGCCAGCTGGGCCGCAGGATTCATGCCTGCTCAGCTGCCTGATAATCGCCAGCTGGGCCGCAGGATTCATGCCTGCTCAGCTGCCTGATAACCGCCAGCTGGGCCGCAGGATTCATGCCTGCTCAGCTGCCTGATAACCGCCAGCTGGGCCGCAGGATTCATGCCTGCTCAGCTGCCTGATAACGCCAGCTGGGCCGCAGGATTCATGCCTGCTCAGCTGCCTGATAACCGCCAGCTGGGCCGCAGGATTCATGCCTGCTCAGCTGCCTGATAATCGCCAGCTGGGCCGCAGGATTCATGCCTGCTCAGCTGCCTGATAATCGCCAGCTGGGCCGCAGGATTCATGCCTGCTCAGCTGCCTGATAATCGCCAGCTGGGCCGCAGGATTCATGCCTGCTCAGCTGCTTGATTCTTGCCTGCTGAGGCACATGATCCGTGCAGGAGAGCTACCTGATCAGCACATGAGCAGTCACATGATCAGCGCCTCTCAGTCACCTGATCACTGCATGACAGGCACGTGATCAGTGCCTGCTGAGTGCGGGATCAGCGCCTGCTCAGCTGCCTGATAATCGCCAGCTGGGCCGCAGGATTCATGCCTGCTCAGCTGCCTGATAATCGCCAGCTGGGCCGCAGGATTCATGCCTGCTCAGCTGCCTGATAACCGCCAGCTGGGCCGCAGGATTCATGCCTGCTCAGCTGCCTGATAACCGCCAGCTGGGCCGCAGGATTCATGCCTGCTCAGCTGCCTGATAATCGCCAGCTGGGCCGCAGGATTCATGCCTGCTCAGCTGCCTGATAACCGCCAGCTGGGCCGCAGGATTCATGCCTGCTCAGCTGCCTGATAATCGCCAGCTGGGCCGCAGGATTCATGCCTGCTCAGCTGCCTGATAATCGCCAGCTGGGCCGCAGGATTCATGCCTGCTCAGCTGCTTGATTCTTGCCTGCTGAGGCACATGATCCGTGCAGGAGAGCTACCTGATCAGCACATGAGCAGTCACATGATCAGCGCCTCTCAGTCACCTGATCACTGCATGACAGGCACGTGATCAGTGCCTGCTGAGTGCGGGATCAGCGCCTGCTCAGCTGCCTGATAATCGCCAGCTGGGCCGCAGGATTCATGCCTGCTCAGCTGCCTGATAATCGCCAGCTGGGCCGCAGGATTCATGCCTGCTCAGCTGCCTGATAACCGCCAGCTGGGCCGCAGGATTCATGCCTGCTCAGCTGCGTGATAACCC
>NW_026894578.1:0-108158 GCF_032452875.1 Bos javanicus
ATGATCAGCCACGTGATCAGTGCATGATATCCAAGTGATCAGTGCATGATCATCACGTGATCAGTGTATGATCAGCCACGTGGACAGTGCATGCTCAGTCACGTGATCTGGGCCTGCTGAGCTGCGTGATTACTGTCTGCTCATCTGCTTGACAATTGCCAGCTGAGCTGCCACGATTCCTGCCTGTCATCTGCTTGACAATTGCCAGCTGTGCTGCGTAATTCCTGCCTGTTCAGCTGCTTGATTATTGCCAGCTGAGCAGCATGATTCCTCACACCTGAGTTCCATGATTATTGCCTGCTGACTGTTTGATTCGTGCCTACTCAGCTCTTTGTTTATTGCCTCCAGAGGCACATGATCAGTGTATGATAGCAAACATGATCAGCGCATGATCAGTCACATGATCAGCGCCATTAAGTCACGTGATCACTACATGATAGTCACGTGATCAGTCCATGCTCAGTCACGGTATCAGTGCATGATCAGCCACGTGATCAGTGCATGATCTGTCACAAGATTAGTGTATGATCATCCACGTGATCAGTGCACGGGCAGTCACGTGATCAGTGCATGATATAGGCGTGAACAGTGCATGATCAGTCTCGTGATCAGTGCATGATAGCCACGTGATCAGTGCATGATCAGTCACGTGATGGGTGCATGATCATTCACGTGACCTGTACATGGTAGCTACATGATCATTGCATGATCAGCCGCGTGAAGTAGTGCATGATAGCCACGTGATCACTGCATGATCAGTCACGTGATCAGTGCATGATCAGCCACGTGATCAGTGCATGATCAGCCACGTGATCAGTGCATGATCAGTGGCACGTGATCAGTGCATGATCAGCCACGTGATCAGTGCATGACCAGGCGCGTGATCAGTGTATGTCCAGCCACGTGATCAGTGCATGATAGCCACGTGATCAGTGCATGATCAGTCACGTGATCAGTGCATGATCAGTTACGTGATCAGTGTATGATCAGCCACGTGATCAGTGCATGATCAGCCACGTGATCAGTGCATGATCAATTACGTGATCAGTGCATGATCATCGCGTGACCAGTACATGAGCTACGTGATCATTGCCTGATCAGCCACGTGATCAGTGCATGATAGCCACGTGATCAGTGCATGATAGCCACGTGATCAGTGCATGATCAGTCATGTGATACGTGTGTGATCAGCCACGTGATCAGTGCATGATATCCACGTGATCAGTGCATGACAGCCGCGTGATCAGTGCATGAGAGCCACGGGATCAGTGCATGATCAGTCACGTGATACATGTGTGATCAGCCACGTGATCAGTGCATGATGAGCCACGTGATCAGTGCAGGATCAATTACGTGATCAGTGCATGATCAGTCACGTGACCAGTACATGGTTGCTACGTGATGGGTGCATGATCAGCCACGTGAGCAGAGCATGATAGCCACGTGGTCAGTGCATGATCAGTCACGTGATCAGTACATGATCAGTCACGTGAACAGTGCATGATCATTCACGTGATCTTTGCATGATCAGTCACGTTACCAGTATATGGTTGCTACGTGATCATTCCATGGCGAGCCACGTGAGCAGTGCATGATAGCCACGTGATGTGTGCATGAGTTACGTGAGCAGAGTATGATCAGCCACGTGATCAGTGCATGAGTGCCACGTGATCAGTGCATGATATGTCACGTGACAGGTGTGTGATCAGCCACGTGAACGGTGCATGTTCAGCCACGTGATCAGTGCATGATAGCCACGTGATCAGTGCATGATCAGTTACGTGAGCAGTGTATGATCAGCCACGTGATCAGTGCATGGTCAGACACTTGAACAGTGTATGATCAGCCACGTGATCAGTGCATGATATCCAAGTGATCAGTGCATGATCATCACGTGATCAGTGTATGATCAGCCACGTGAACAGTGCATGCTCAGTCACGTGATCTGGGCCTGCTGAGCTGCGTGATTACTGTCTGCTCATCTGCTTGACAATTGCCAGCTGAGCTGCACGATTCCTGCCTGTCATCTGCTTGACAATTGCCAGCTGTGCTGCGTAATTCCTGCCTGCTCAGCTGCTTGATTATTGCCAGCTGAGCAGCATGATTCCTCACACCTGAGTTCCATGATTATTGCCTGCTGACTGTTTGATTCGTGCCTACTCAGCTCTTTGTTTATTGCCTCCAGAGGCACATGATCAGTGTATGATAGCAAACATGATCAGCGCATGATCAGTCACATGATCAGCGCCATTAAGTCACGTGATCACTACATGATAGTCATGTGATCAGTCCATGCTCAGTCACGGTATCAGTGCATGATCAGCCACGTGATCAGTGCATGATCTGTCACAAGATTAGTGTATGATCATCCACGTGATCAGTGCACGGGCAGTCATGTGATCAGTGCATGATATAGGCGTGAACAGTGCATGATCAGTCTCGTGATCAGTGCATGATAGCCACGTGATCAGTGCATGATCAGTCACCTGATGGGTGTATGATCATTCACGTGACCTGTACATGGTAGCTACATGATCATTGCATGATCAGCCACGTGAGTAGTTCATGATAGCCACGTGATCACTGCATGATCAGTCACGTGATCAGTGCATGATCAGTCGTGTGACCAGTACATGGTAGCTGCGTGATCATGGCATGATCAGCCACGTGAGCAGTGCATGATAGCCACGTGATCAGTGCATGATCAGACACGAGATCAGTGCATGATCAGTCACGTGATCAGTGCATGATCAGCCACGTGATCAGTGCATGATCCGGATCAGCGCGTGATCACGTGGTGTATGTCCAGCCAAGTGATCAGTGCATGATAGCCACGTGATCAGTGCATGATCAGTCACGTGATCAGTGCATGATCAGATATGTGATCAGTGTATGATCAGCCACGTGATCAGTGCATGATCAGCCACATGATCAGTGCATGATCAATTGCGTGATCAGTGCATGATCAGTTGCGTGACCAGTACATGGTAGCTACGTGATCATTGCATGATAAGCCACGTGATCAGTGCATGATAGCCACGTGATCAGTGCATGATAGCCACGTGATCAGTGCATGATCAGTCATGTGATACGTGCGTGATCAGCCACATGATCAGTGCATGATATCCACGTGATCAGTGCATGACAGCCACGTGATCAGTGCATGAGAGCCACGGGATCAGTGCATGATCAGTCACGTGATACATGTGTGATCAGCCACGTGATCAGTGCATGATCAGCCACGTGATCAGTGCATGATCAGCCACGTGATCAGTGCATGATCAGTCACGTGACCAGTACATGGTAGCTACGTGATCGTTGCATGATCAGCCACGTGAGCAGAGCATGATAGCCACGTGATCAGTGCATGATCAGTCACGTGATCAGTACATGATCAGTACGTGATCAGTGCATGATCATTTACATGATCTTTGCATGATCAGTCCCGTTACCAGTATATGGTTGCTACGTGATCATTCCATGACGAGCCACGTGATCAGTGCATGATAGCCACGTGATGTGTGCATGAGTTACGTGAGCAGAGTATGATCAGCCACGTGATCAGTGCATGAGTTCCGCGTGATCAGTGCATGATATGTCACGTGACAGGTGTGTGATCAGCCACGTGAACAGTGCATGTTCAGCCACGTGATCAGTGCATGATAGCCACGTGATCAGTGCATGATCAGTTACGTGAGCAGTGTGTGATCAGCCACGTGATCAGTGCATGATATCCACGTGATCAGTGCATGAGCAGCCACGTGATCAGTGCATGATAGCCACGGGATCAGTGCATGATCAGTCACGTGATCATGTGTGATCAGCCACGTGATCAGTGCATGATGAGCCACGTGATCAGTGCAGGATCAATACGTGATCAGTGCATGATCAGTCACGTGACCAGTACATGGTTCCTACGTGATCGTTGCATGATCAGCCGTGAGCAGAGCATGATAGCCACGTGGTCAGTGCATGATCAGTCACGTGATCAGTACATGATCAGTCACGTGAACAGTGCATGATCATTTACGTGATCTTTGCATGATCAGTCACGTTACCAGTATATGGTTGCTACGTGATCATTCCATGACGAGCCACGTGAGCAGTGCATGATACCCACGTGATGTGTGCATGAGATTCGTGAGCAGAGTATGATCAGCCACGTGATCAGTGCATGAGTGCCACGTGATCAGTGCATGATATGTCACGTGACAGGTGTGTGATCAGCCACGTGAACAGTGCATGTTCAGCCACGTGATCAGTGCATGATAGCCACGTGATCAGTGCATGATCAGTTACGTGAGCAGTGTATGATCAGCCACGTGATCAGTGCATGGTCGACGCGTGAACAGTGTATGATCAGCCACGTGATCAGTGCATGATATCCAAGTGATCAGTGCATGATCATCGCGTGATCAGTGTATGATCAGCCACGTGAACAGTGCATGCTCAGTCACGTGATCTGGGCCTGCTGAGCTGCGTGATTACTGTCTGCTCATCTGCTTGACAATTGCCAGCTGAGCTGCACGATTCCTGCCTGTCATCTGCTTGACAATTGCCAGCTGTGCTGCGTAATTCCTGCCTGCTCAGCTGCTTGATTATTGCCAGCTGAGCAGCATGATTCCTCCGTGATGTGCTGACTGTTTGATTCGTGCCTACTCAGCTCTTTGTTTATTGCCTCCAGAGGCACATGATCAGTGTATGATAGCAAACATGATCACGCATGATCAGTCACATGATCAGCGCCAGTAAGTCACGTGATCACTACATGATAGTCATGTGATCAGTCCATGCTCAGTCACGGTATCAGTGCATGATCAGCCACGTGATCAGTGCATGATCTGTCACAAGATTAGTGTATGATCATCCACGTGATCAGTGCACGCGCAGTCATGTGATCAGTGCATGATAAGACGTGAACAGTGCATGATCAGTCTCGTGATCAGTGCATGATAGCCACGTGATCAGTGCATGATCAGTCACCTGATGGGTGTATGATCATTCACGTGACCTGTACATGGTAGCTACATGATCATTGCATGATCAGCCACGTGAGTAGTTCATGATAGCCGCGTGATCAGTGCATGATCAGTCACGTGATCAGTGCATGATCAGTCATGTGACCAGTACATGGTAGCTGCGTGATCATGGCATGATCAGCCACGTGACCAGTGCATGATAGCCACGTGATCAGTGCATGATCAGACGCGAGATCAGTGCATGATCAGTCACGTGATCAGTGCATGATCAGCCACGTGATCAGTGCATGACCAGCCGTGATCAGTGCATGATCAGTCACGTGATCAGTGCATGATCAGTCACGTGATCAGTGCATGATCAGCCACGTGATCAGTGCATGATCAGCCACGTGATCAGTGCATGATCAATTACGTGATCAGTGCATGATCAGTCACGTGACCAGTGCATGATAGCTACGTGATCAGTGCATGATCAGCCACGCGGTCAGTGCATGATCACCACGTGATCAGTGCATGAGTGCCACGTGATCAGTGCATGATATGTCACGTGACAGGTGCGTGATCAGCCACGTGAACAGTGCATGTTCAGCCACGTGATCAGTGCATGATAGCCACGTGATCAGTGCATGATCAGTTACGTGAGCAGTGTATGATCAGCCACGTGATCAGTGCATGGTCAGACGCGTGAACAGTGTATGATCAGCCACGTGATCAGTGCATGATATCCAAGTGATCAGTGCATGATCATCACGTGATCAGTGTATGATCAGCCACGTGAACAGTGCATGCTCAGTCACGTGATCTGGGCCTGCTGAGCTGCGTGATTACTGTCTGCTCATCTGCTTGACAATTGCCAGCTGAGCTGCACGATTCCTGCCTGTCATCTGCTTGACAATTGCCAGCTGTGCTGCGTAATTCCTGCCTGCTCAGCTGCTTGATTATTGCCAGCTGAGCAGCATGATTCCTCACACCTGAGTTCCATGATTATTGCCTGCTGACTGTTTGATTCGTGCCTACTCAGCTCTTTGTTTATTGCCTCCAGAGGCACATGATCAGTGTATGATAGCAAACATGATCAGCGCATGATCAGTCACATGATCAGCGCCATTAAGTCACGTGATCACTACATGATAGTCATGTGATCAGTCCATGCTCAGTCACGGTATCAGTGCATGATCAGCCACGTGATCAGTGCATGATCTGTCACAAGATTAGTGTATGATCATCCACGTGATCAGTGCGGGCAGTCATGTGATCAGTGCATGATATAGGCGTGAACAGTGCATGATCAGTCTCGTGATCAGTGCATGATAGCCACGTGATCAGTGCATGATCAGTCACCTGATGGTGTATGATCATTCACGTGACCTGTACATGGTAGCTACATGATCATTGCATGATCAGCCACGTGAGAGTAGTTCATGATAGCCACGTGATCACTGCATGATCAGTCACGTGATCAGTGCATGATAGCCACGTGATCAGTGCATGATCGACCCGAGATCAGTGCATGATCAGTCACGTGATCAGTGCATGATCAGCCACGTGATCAGTGCATGACCAGGCGCGTGATCAGTGTATGATCCAGCCAAGTGATCAGTGCATGATAGCCACGTGATCAGTGCATGATCAGTCACGTGATCAGTGCATGATCAGTTATGTGATCAGTGTATGATCAGCCGTGATCAGTGCATGATCAGCCACATGATCAGTGCATGATCAATTGCGTGATCAGTGCATGATCAGTCACGTGACCAGTACATGGTAGCTACGTGATCATTGCCTGATCAGCCACGTGATCAGTGCATGATAGCCACGTGATCAGTGCATGATAGCCACGTGATCAGTGCATGATCAGTCATGTGATACGTGTGTGATCAGCCACGTGATCAGTGCATGATATCCACGTGATCAGTGCATGACAGCCACGTGATCAGTGCATGAGAGCCACGGGATCAGTGCATGATCAGTCACGTGATACATGTGTGATCAGCCACGTGATCAGTGCATGATGAGCCACGTGATCAGTGCAGGATCAATTCGTGATCAGTGCATGATCAGTCACGTGACCAGTACATGGTTGCTACGTGATCGTTGCATGATCAGCCGCGTGAGCAGAGCATGATAGCCACGTGGTCAGTGCATGATCAGTCACGTGATCAGTACATGATCGGTCACGTGAACAGTGCATGATCATTCGTGATCTTTGCATGATCAGTCACGTTACCAGTATATGGTTGCTCGTGATCATTCCATGACGAGCCACGTGAGCAGTGCATGATAGCCGCGTGATGTGTGCATGAGTTACGTGAGCAGAGTATGATCAGCCACGTGATCAGTGCATGAGTGCCACGTGATCAGTGCATGATATGTCACGTGACAGGTGTGTGATCAGCCACGTGAACAGTGCATGTTCAGCCACGTGATCAGTGCATGATAGCCACGTGATCAGTGCATGATCAGTTGCGTGAGCAGTGTATGATCAGCCACGTGATCAGTGCATGGTCAGACGCGTGAACAGTGTATGATCAGCCACGTGATCAGTGCATGATATCCAAGTGATCAGTGCATGATCATCACGTGATCAGTGTATGATCAGCCACGTGAACAGTGCATGCTCAATCACGTGATCTGGGCCTGCTGAGCTGCGTGATTACTGTCTGCTCATCTGCTTGACAATTGCCAGCTGAGCTGCACGATTCCTGCCTGTCATCTGCTTGACAATTGCCAGCTGTGCTGCGTAATTCCTGCCTGCTCAGCTGCTTGATTATTGCCAGCTGAGCAGCATGATTCCTCACACCTGAGTTCGATGATTATTGCCTGCTGACTGTTTGATTCGTGCCTACTCAGCTCTTTGTTTATTGCCTCCAGAGGCACATGATCAGTGTATGATAGCAAACATGATCAGCGCATGATCAGTCACATGATCAGCGCCATTAAGTCACGTGATCACTACATGATAGTCATGTGATCAGTCCATGCTCAGTCGCGGTATCAGTGCATGATCAGCCACGTGATCAGTGCATGATCTGTCACAAGATTAGTGTATGATCATCCACGTGATCAGTGCACGGGCAGTCATGTGATCAGTGCATGATATAGGCGTGAACAGTGCATGATCAGTCTCGTGATCAGTGCATGATAGCCACGTGATCAGTGCATGATCAGTCACCTGATGGGTGTATGGTCATTCACGTGACCTGTACATGGTAGCTACATGATCATTGCATGATCAGCCACGTGAATAGTGCATGATAGCCACGTGATCACTGCATGATCAGTCACGTGATCAGTGCATGATCAGTCATGTGACCAGTACATGGTAGCTGCGTGATCATGGCATGATCAGCCACGTGAACAGTGCATGATAGCCGCGTGGTCAGTGCATGATCAGCACGTGGTGCGTGATCAGAACGAATCAGTGCATGATCAGTCACGTGATCAGTGCATGATCAGTCCGTGATCAGTGCATGATCAGCCACGTGATCAGTGTATGTCCAGCCAAGTGATCAGTGCATGATAGCCACGTGATCAGTGCATGATCAGTCACGTGATCAGTGCATGATCAGTTACGTGATCAGTGCATGATCAGCCACGTGATCAGTGCATGATCAGCCACGTGATCAGTGCATGATCAATTGCGTGCTCAGTGCATGATCAGTCACGTGACCAGTACATGGTAGCTACGATCATTGCCTGATAAGCCACGTGATCAGTGCATGATAGCCACGTGATCAGTGCATGATAGCCACGTGATCAGTGCATGATCAGTCATGTGATCGTGTGTGATCAGCCACGTGATCAGTGCATGATATCCACGTGCAGTGCATGACAGCCACGTGATCAGTGCATGATAGCCACGTGATCAGTGCATGATCAGTCACGTGATCATGTGTGATCAGCCACGTGATCAGTGCATGATGAGCCGTGATCAGTGCAGGATCAATTCGTGATCAGTGCATGATCAGTCGCGTGACCAGTACATGGTTGCTACGTGATCGTGCATGATCAGCCACGTGAGCAGGGCATGATAACCACGTGATCAGTGCATGATCAGTCACGTGATCAGTGCATGATCAGCACGTGATCAGTGCATGATCATTCGTGATCTTTGCATGATCAGTCACGTTACCAGTATATGGTTGCTCACGTGATCATTCCATGACCAGCCACGTGATCAGTGCATGATAGCCACGTGATGTGTGCATGATCAGTCGTGAGCAGTGTATGATCAGCCACGTGATCAGTGCATGAGTCCACGTGATCAGTGCATGATAGTCACGTGACAGGTGTGTGATAGCCACGTGAACAGTGCATGTTCAGCCACGTGATCAGTGCATGATAGCCACGTGATCAGTGCATGATCAGTTTCGTGAGCAGTGTATGATCAGCCACGTGATCAGTGCATGATATCCCCGTGATCAGTGCATGACAGCCACGTGATCAGTGCATGAGCCACGTGATCAGTGCATGATCAGTCACGTGATCATGTGTGATCAGCCACGTGATCAGTGCATGATGAGCCACGTGATCAGTGCAGGATCAATTCGTGATCAGTGCATGATCAGTCACGTGACCAGTACATGGTTGCTACGTGATCGTGCATGATCAGCCACGTGAGCAGAGCATGATAGCCACGTGATCAGTGCATGATCAATCGCGTGATCAGTACATGATCAGTCACGTGAACAGTGCATGATCATTTACGTGATCTTTGCATGATCAGTCACGTTACCAGTATATGGTTGCTCGTGATCATTCCATGACGAGCCGTGAGCAGTGCATGATAGCCACGTGATGTGCATGATTACGTGAGCAGAGTATGATCAGCCACGTGATCAGTGCATGAGTGCCACGTGATCAGTGCATGATATGTCGCGTGACAGGTGTGTGATCAGCCACGTGAACGGTGCATGTTCAGCCACGTGATCAGTGCATGATAGCCACGTGATCAGTGCATGATCAGTTACGTGAGCAGTGTATGATCAGCCACGTGATCAGTGCATGGTCAGACGCGTGAACAGTGTATGATCAGCCACGTGATCAGTGCATGATATCCAAGTGATCAGTGCATGATCATCACGTGATCAGTGTATGATCAGCCACGTGAACAGTGCATGCTCAGTCACGTGATCTGGGCCTGCTGAGCTGCGTGATTACTGTCTGCTCATCTGCTTGACAATTGCCAGCTGAGCTGCACGATTCCTGCCTGTCATCTGCTTGACAATTGCCAGCTGTGCTGCGTAATTCCTGCCTGCTCAGCTGCTTGATTGCCAGCTGAGCAGCATGATTCCTCACACCTGAGTTCCATGATTATTGCCTGCTGACTGTTTGATTCGTGCCTACTCAGCTCTTTGTTTATTGCCTCCAGAGGCACATGATCAGTGTATGATAGCAAACATGATCAGCGCATGATCAGTCACATGATCAGCGCCATTAAGTCACGTGATCACTACATGATAGTCATGTGATCAGTCCATGCTCAGTCACGGTATCAGTGCATGATCAGCCACGTGATCAGTGCATGATCTGTCACAAGATTAGTGTATGATCATCCACGTGATCAGTGCATGGGCAGTCATGTGATCAGTGCATGATATAGACGTGATCAGTGCATGATCAGTCACGTGATCAGTGCATGATAGCCACGTGATCAGTGCATGATCAGTCACCTGATGGGTGTATGATCATTCACGTGACCTGTGCATGGTAGCTACATGATCATGCATGATCAGCCACGTGAGTAGTGCATGATAGCCACGTGATCACTGCATGATCAGTCACGTGATCAGTGCATGATCAGTCATGTGACCAGTACATGGTAGCTGCGTGATCATGGCATGATCAGCCACGTGATCAGTGCATGATAGCCACGTGATCAGTGCATGATCAACGTGATCAGTGCATGATCAGCCACGTGATCAGTGCATGATCAGTCACGTGATCAGTGCATGATCAGCCACGTGATCAGTGCATGATCAGTCACGTGATCAGTGTATGTCAGCCACGTGATCAGTGCATGATAGCCACGTGATCAGTGCATGATCAGCCCACGTGATCAGTGCATGATCAGTTATGTGATCAGTGCATGATCAGCCACGTGATCAGTGCATGATCAGCCACGTGATCAGTGCATGATCAGTGCGTGATCAGTGCATGATCAGTCACGTGACCAGTGCATGATAGCTCACGTGATCAGTGCATGATCAGCCACGTGATCAGTGCATGATAGCCACGTGATCAGTGCATGATAGCCACGTGATCAGTGCATGATCAGTCATGATCGTGTGTGATCAGCCACGTGATCAGTGCATGATATCCGCGTGATCAGTGCATGATCAGCCACGTGATCAGTGCATGATAGCCACGTGATCAGTGCATGATCAGTCACGTGATCATGTGTGATCAGCCACGTGATCAGTGCATGATCAGCCACGTGATCAGTGCATGATCAATGCGTGATCAGTGCATGATCAGTCGCGTGACCAGTACATGGTTGCTCGTGATCAGTGCATGATCAGCCACGTGATCAGTGCATGATAGCCACGTGATCAGTGCATGATCAGTCACGTGATCAGTGCATGATCAGCCGTGATCAGTGCATGATCATTCGTGATCAGTGCATGATCAGTCACGTGACCAGTATATGGTTGCTCGTGATCATTCCATGACGACCCGTGAGCAGTGCATGATAGCCACGTGATGCATGAGTTGCATGATCAGTATGATCAGCGTGATCAGTGCATGATGCCACGTGATCAGTGCATGATATGCCACGTGATCAGGTGTGTGATCAGCCACGTGATCAGTGCATGATCAGCCACGTGATCAGTGCATGATAGCCACGTGATCAGTGCATGATCAGTGCGTGATCAGTGTATGATCAGCCACGTGATCAGTGCATGATATCCACGTGATCAGTGCATGATCAGCCACGTGATCAGTGCATGATAGCCACGTGATCAGTGCATGATCAGTCACGTGATCAGTGCAGGATCAATTCGTGATCAGTGCATGATCAGTCACGTGACCAGTACATGGTTGCTCGTGATCGTTGCATGATCAGCCACGTGAGCAGTGCATGATAGCCACGTGATCAGTGCATGATCAGTCACGTGATCAGTGCATGATCAGTCACGTGATCAGTGCATGATCATTTACGTGATCAGTGCATGATCAGTCACGTGACCAGTATATGGTTGCTCGTGATCATTCCATGATCAGCCACGTGATCAGTGCATGATAGCCACGTGATGTGCATGAGTCACGTGATCAGTGTATGATCAGCCACGTGATCAGTGCATGAGTGCCACGTGATCAGTGCATGATAGTCACGTGATGTGTGATCAGCCACGTGATCAGTGCATGATCAGCCACGTGATCAGTGCATGATAGCCACGTGATCAGTGCATGATCAGTCACGTGATCAGTGCATGATCAGTCACGTGATCAGTGCATGATCATTTACGTGATCAGTGCATGATCAGTCACGTGATCAGTGCATGGTAGCCAAGTGATCAGTGCATGATCATCACGTGATCAGTGCATGATAGCCACGTGATCAGTGCATGATCACGTGATCAGTTATGATCAGCCACGTGATCAGTGCATGATCCCATGATCAGTGCATGATATGTCACGTGACAGTGTGTGATCAGCCACGTGATCAGTGCATGATCAGCCACGTGATCAGTGCATGATAGCCACGTGATCAGTGCATGATCAGTTCGTGATCAGTGTATGATCAGCCACGTGATCAGTGCATGATCAGCCACGTGATCAGTGCATGATCAGCCACGTGATCAGTGCATGATACACGTGATCAGTGCATGATCAGTCACGTGATCATGTGTGATCAGCCACGTGATCAGTGCATGATCAGCCACGTGATCAGTGCATGATCAGCACGTGATCAGTGCATGATTCCACGTGATCAGTGCATGATAGTCACGTGATCAGTGTGTGATCAGCCACGTGATCAGTGCATGATCAGCCACGTGATCAGTGCATGATAGCCACGTGATCAGTGCATGATCAGTCCGTGATCAGTGTATGATCAGCCACGTGATCAGTGCATGATAGCCACGTGATCAGTGCATGATCAGCCACGTGATCAGTGCATGGTAGCCACGTGATCAGTGCATGATCAGTCACGTGATCAGTGCATGATCAGCCACGTGATCAGTGCATGATAGCCACGTGATCAGTGCATGATCAGCCACGTGATCAGTGCGCGATCAGCCACGTGATCAGTGCATGATCAGATTCGTGATCAGTGCATGATCAGTCACGTGATCAGTGCATGATCAGCCACGTGATCAGTGCATGATCAGGCACGTGATCAGTGTATTATCAGCCAAGTGATCAGTGCATGATAGCCACGTGATCAGTGCATGATCAGTCACGTGATCAGTGCATGATCAGTTATGTGATCAGTGTATGATCAGCCACGTGATCAGTGCATGATCAGCCACGTGATCAGTGCATGATCAGTTCGTGATCAGTGCATGATCAGTCACGTGACCAGTGCATGGTAGCTACGTGATCAGTGCATGATCAGCCGTGATCAGTGCATGATAGCCACGTGATCAGTGCATGATAGCCACGTGATCAGTGCATGATCAGTCATGTGATCGTGTGTGATCAGCCACGTGATCAGTGCATGATATCCGTGATCAGTGCATGACAGCCACGTGATCAGTGCATGAGAGCCACGGGATCAGTGCATGATCAGTCACGTGATACATGTGTGATCAGCCACGTAGTCAGTGCATGATGAGCCACGTGATCAGTGCAGGATCAATTACGTGATCAGTGCATGATCAGTCACGTGACCAGTACATGGTTGCTACGTGATCGTTGCATGATCAGCCACGTGAGCAGTGCATGATAGCCACGTGGTCAGTGCATGATCAGTCACGTGATCAGTACATGATCAGTCACGTGAACAGTGCATGATCATTTACGTGATCTTTGCATGATCAGTCACGTTACCAGTATATGGTTGCTACGTGATCATTCCATGAGCCACGTGAGCAGTGCATGATAGCCACGTGATGTGTGCATGAGTTCGTGAGCAGAGTATGATCAGCCACGTGATCAGTGCATGAGTGCCACGTGATCAGTGCATGATATGTCACGTGACAGGTGTGTGATCAGCCACGTGAACAGTGCATGTTCAGCCACGTGATCAGTGCATGATAGCCACGTGATCAGTGCATGATCAGTTACGTGAGCAGTGTATGATCAGCCACGTGATCAGTGCATGGTCGGACACGTGAACAGTGTATGATCAGCCACGTGATCAGTGCATGATATCCAAGTGATCAGTGCATGATCATCACGTGATCAGTGTATGATCAGCCACGTGAACAGTGCATGCTCAGTCACGTGATCTGGGCCTGCTGAGCTGCGTGATTACTGTCTGCTCATCTGCTTGACAATTGCCAGCTGAGCTGCACGATTCCTGCCTGTCATCTGCTTGACAATTGCCAGCTGTGCTGCGTAATTCCTGCCTGCTCAGCTGCTTGATTATTGCCAGCTGAGCAGCATGATTCCTCACACCTGAGTTCCATGATTATTGCCTGCTGACTGTTTGATTCGTGCCTACTCAGCTCTTTGTTTATTGCCTCCAGAGGCACATGATCAGTGTATGATAGCAAACATGATCAGCGCATGATCAGTCACATGATCAGCGCCATTAAGTCACGTGATCACTACATGATAGTCATGTGATCAGTCCATGCTCAGTCACGGTATCAGTGCATGATCAGCCACGTGATCAGTGCATGATCTGTCACAAGATTAGTGTATGATCATCCACGTGATCAGTGCATGGCAGTCATGTGATCAGTGCATGATATAGACGTGATCAGTGCATGATCAGTCTCGTGATCAGTGCATGATAGCCACGTGATCAGTGCATGATCAGTCACCTGATGGGTGTATGATCATTCACGTGACCTGTACATAGTAGCTACATGATCATTGCATGATCAGCCACGTGAGTAGTTCATGATAGCCACGTGATCACTGCATGATCAGTCACGTGATCAGTGCATGATCAGTCATGTGACCAGTACATGGTAGCTGCGTGATCATGGCATGATCAGCCACGTGAGCAGTGCATGATAGCCACGTGATCAGTGCATGATCACGAGATCAGTGCATGATCAGTCACGTGATCAGTGCATGATCAGCCACGTGATCAGTGCATGACCAGCACGTGATCAGTGTATGTCCAGCCAAGTGATCAGTGCATGATAGCCACGTGATCAGTGCATGATCAGTCACGTGATCAGTGCATGATCAGTTATGTGATCAGTGTATGATCAGCCACGTGATCAGTGCATGATCAGCCACATGATCAGTGCATGATCAATTACGTGATCAGTGCATGATCAGTCACGTGACCAGTACATGGTAGCTACGTGATCATTGCCTGATAAGCCACGTGATCAGTGCATGATAGCCACGTGATCAGTGCATGATAGCCACGTGATCAGTGCATGATCAGTCATGTGATACGTGTGTGATCAGCCACGTGATCAGTGCATGATATCCACGTGATCAGTGCATGACAGCCACGTGATCAGTGCATGAGAGCACGGGATCAGTGCATGATCAGTCACGTGATACATGTGTGATCAGCCACGTGATCAGTGCATGATGAGCCACGTGATCAGTGCAGGATCAATTACGTGATCAGTGCATGATCAGTCACGTGACCAGTACATGGTTGCTACGTGATGGTTGCATGATCAGCCACGTGAGCAGTGCATGATAGCCACGTGGTCAGTGCATGATCAGTCACGTGATCAGTACATGATCAGTCACGTGAACAGTGCATGATCATTTACGTGATCTTTGCATGATCAGTCACGTTACCAGTATATGGTTGCTACGTGATCATTCCATGACGAGCCACGTGAGCAGTGCATGATAGCCACGTGATGTGTGCATGAGTTACGTGAGCAGAGTATGATCAGCCACGTGATCAGTGCATGAGTGCCACGTGATCAGTGCATGATATGTCGCGTGACAGGTGTGTGATCAGCCACGTGAACAGTGCATGTTCAGCCACGTGATCAGTGCATGATAGCCACGTGATCAGTGCATGATCAGTTACGTGAGCAGTGTATGATCAGCCACGTGATCAGTGCATGGTCAGACACGTGAACAGTGTATGATCAGCCACGTGATCAGTGCATGATATCCAAGTGATCAGTGCATGATCATCACGTGATCAGTGTATGATCAGCCACGTGAACAGTGCATGCTCAGTCACGTGATCAGGGCCTGCTGAGCTGCGTGATTACTGTCTGCTCATCTGCTTGACAATTGCCAGCTGAGCTGCACGATTCCTGCCTGTCATCTGCTTGACAATTGCCAGCTGTGCTGCGTAATTCCTGCCTGCTCAGCTGCTTGATTATTGCCAGCTGAGCAGCATGATTCCTCACACCTGAGTTCCATGATTATTGCCTGCTGACTGTTTGATTCGTGCCTACTCAGCTCTTTGTTTATTGCCTCCAGAGGCACATGATCAGTGTATGATAGCAAACATGATCAGCGCATGATCAGTCACATGATCAGCGCCATTAAGTCACGTGATCACTACATGATAGTCATGTGATCAGTCCATGCTCAGTCACGGTATCAG
Organism: Bos javanicus; assembly: GCF_032452875.1. Classification (NCBI taxonomy): domain Eukaryota; kingdom Metazoa; phylum Chordata; class Mammalia; order Artiodactyla; family Bovidae; genus Bos; species Bos javanicus. The sequence continues at coordinate 16,639 of NW_026894578.1, forward strand.
TGCATGATCAGCCACGTGATCAGTGCATGATCTGTCACAAGATTAGTGTATGATCATCCACGTGATCAGTGCATGGGCAGTCATGTGATCAGTGCATGATATAGGCGTGAACAGTGCATGATCAGTCTCGTGATCAGTGCATGATAGCCACGTGATCAGTGCATGATCAGTCACCTGATGGGTGCATGATCATTCACGTGACCTGTACATGGTAGCTACATGATCATTGCATGATCAGCCACGTGAGTAGTTCATGATAGCCACGTGATCACTGCATGATCAGTCACGTGATCAGTGCATGATCAGTCATGTGACCAGTACATGGTAGCTGCGTGATCATGGCATGATCAGCCACGTGAGCAGTGCATGATAGCCACGTGATCAGTGCATGATCAGTCCCGTGATCAGTGCATGATCAGTCACGTGATCAGTGCATGATCAGCCACGTGATCAGTGCATGATCAGCCACGTGATCAGTGCATGATCAGTCACGTGATCAGTGCATGATCAGTTACGTGATCAGTGCATGATCAGCCACGTGATCAGTGCATGATCAGCCACGTGATCAGTGCATGATCAATTACGTGATCAGTGCATGATCAGTCACGTGACCAGTACATGGTAGCTCGTGATCATTGCCTGATCAGCCACGTGATCAGTGCATGATAGCCACGTGATCAGTGCATGATAGCCACGTGATCAGTGCATGATCAGTCATGTGATCACGTGTGTGATCAGCCACGTGATCAGTGCATGATATCCACGTGATCAGTGCATGACAGCCACGTGATCAGTGCATGAGAGCCACGTGATCAGTGCATGATCAGTCACGTGATACATGTGTGATCAGCCACGTGATCAGTGCATGATGAGCCACGTGATCAGTGCAGGATCAATTCGTGATCAGTGCATGATCAGTCACGTGACCAGTACATGGTTGCTCGTGATCGTGCATGATCAGCCACGTGAGCAGAGCATGATAGCCACGTGATCAGTGCATGATCAGTCACGTGATCAGTGCATGATCAGTCACGTGAACAGTGCATGATCATTCGTGATCTTGCATGATCAGTCACGTGACCAGTATATGGTTGCTACGTGATCATTCCATGACGAGCCACGTGAGCAGTGCATGATAGCCACGTGATGTGTGCATGAGTCACGTGAGCAGTGTATGATCAGCCACGTGATCAGTGCATGAGTGCCACGTGATCAGTGCATGATATGTCGCGTGACAGGTGTGTGATCAGCCACGTGAACAGTGCATGTTCAGCCACGTGATCAGTGCATGATAGCCACGTGATCAGTGCATGATCAGTTACGTGAGCAGTGTATGATCAGCCACGTGATCAGTGCATGGTCAGACACGTGAACAGTGTATGATCAGCCACGTGATCAGTGCATGATATCCAAGTGATCAGTGCATGATCATCACGTGATCAGTGTATGATCAGCCACGTGAACAGTGCATGCTCAGTCACGTGATCTGGGCCTGCTGAGCTGCGTGATTACTGTCTGCTCATCTGCTTGACAATTGCCAGCTGAGCTGCACGATTCCTGCCTGTCATCTGCTTGACAATTGCCAGCTGTGCTGCGTAATTCCTGCCTGTTCAGCTGCTTGATTATTGCCAGCTGAGCAGCATGATTCCTCACACCTGAGTTCCATGATTATTGCCTGCTGACTGTTTGATTCGTGCCTACTCAGCTCTTTGTTTATTGCCTCCAGAGGCACATGATCAGTGTATGATAGCAAACATGATCAGCGCATGATCAGTCACATGATCAGCGCCATTAAGTCACGTGATCAGTACATGATAGTCATGTGATCAGTCCATGCTCAGTCACGGTATCAGTGCATGATCAGCCACGTGATCAGTGCATGATCTGTCACAAGATCAGTGTATGATCATCCACGTGATCAGTGCATGGGCAGTCATGTGATCAGTGCATGATATAGACGTGATCAGTGCATGATCAGTCACGTGATCAGTGCATGATAGCCACGTGATCAGTGCATGATCAGTCACCTGATGGGTGTATGGTCATTCACGTGACCTGTACATGGTAGCTACATGATCATTGCATGATCAGCCACGTGAGTAGTGCATGATAGCCACGTGATCAGTGCATGATCAGTCACGTGATCAGTGCATGATCAGTCATGTGACCAGTACATGGTAGCTGCGTGATCATGGCATGATCAGCCACGTGAGCAGTGCATGATAGCCACGTGATCAGTGCATGATCAGAACGTGATCAGTGCATGATCAGTCACGTGATCAGTGCATGATCAGCCACGTGATCAGTGCATGATCAGGCACGTGATCAGTGCATGATCAGTCACGTGATCAGTGCATGATCAGTCATGTGATCAGTGTATGATCAGCCACGTGATCAGTGCATGATCAGCCACGTGATCAGTGCATGATCAATTCACGTGATCAGTGCATGATCAGTTGCGTGACCAGTACATGGTAGCTCGTGATCATTGCCTGATCAGCCACGTGATCAGTGCATGATAGCCACGTGATCAGTGCATGATAGCCACGTGATCAGTGCATGATCAGTCATGTGATACGTGTGTGATCAGCCACGTGATCAGTGCATGATATCCACGTGATCAGTGCATGACAGCCACGTGATCAGTGCATGAGACCCACGGGATCAGTGCATGATCAGTCACGTGATACATGTGTGATCAGCCACGTGATCAGTGCATGATGAGCCACGTGATCAGTGCATGATCAATTACGTGATCAGTGCATGATCAGTCACGTGACCAGTACATGGTTGCTACGTGATCGTTGCATGATCAGCCACGTGAGCAGTGCATGATAGCCACGTGATCAGTGCATGATCGATCACGTGATCAGTGCATGATCAGTCACGTGAACAGTGCATGATCATTCGTGATCAGTGCATGATCAGTCACGTGACCAGTATATGGTTGCTACGTGATCATTCCATGACAGCCACGTGAGCAGTGCATGATACCCACGTGATGTGTGCATGAGTTGCGTGAGCAGAGTATGATCAGCCACGTGATCAGTGCATGAGTGCCACGTGATCAGTGCATGATATGTCACGTGACAGGTGTGTGATCAGCCACGTGAACGGTGCATGTTCAGCCACGTGATCAGTGCATGATAGCCACGTGATCAGTGCATGATCAGTTACGTGAGCAGTGTATGATCAGCCACGTGATCAGTGCATGGTCAGACGCGTGAACAGTGTATGATCAGCCACGTGATCAGTGCATGATATCCAAGTGATCAGTGCATGATCATCACGTGATCAGTGTATGATCAGCCACGTGAACAGTGCATGCTCAGTCACGTGATCTGGGCCTGCTGAGCTGCGTGATTACTGTCTGCTCATCTGCTTGACAATTGCCAGCTGAGCTGCACGATTCCTGCCTGTCATCTGCTTGACAATTGCCAGCTGTGCTGCGTAATTCCTGCCTGTTCAGCTGCTTGATTATTGCCAGCTGAGCAGCATGATTCCTCACACCTGAGTTCCATGATTATTGCCTGCTGACTGTTTGATTCGTGCCTACTCAGCTCTTTGTTTATTGCCTCCAGAGGCACATGATCAGTGTATGATAGCAAACATGATCAGCGCATGATCAGTCACATGATCAGCGCCATTAAGTCACGTGATCACTACATGATAGTCATGTGATCAGTCCATGCTCAGTCACGGTATCAGTGCATGATCAGCCACGTGATCAGTGCATGATCTGTCACAAGATTAGTGTATGATCATCCACGTGATCAGTGCATGGCAGTCATGTGATCAGTGCATGATATAGGCGTGAACAGTGCATGATCAGTCTCGTGATCAGTGCATGATAGCCACGTGATCAGTGCATGATCAGTCACCTGATGGGTGTATGATCATTCACGTGACCTGTACATGGTAGCTACATGATCATTGCATGATCAGCCACGTGAGTAGTTCATGATAGCCACGTGATCAGTGCATGATCAGTCACGTGATCAGTGCATGATCAGTCATGTGACCAGTACATGGTAGCTGCGTGATCATGGCATGATCAGCCACGTGAGCAGTGCATGATAGCCACGTGATCAGTGCATGATCAGAGATCAGTGCATGATCAGTCACGTGATCAGTGCATGATCAGCCACGTGATCAGTGCATGATCAGCCACGTGATCAGTGTATGTCAGCCAGTGATCAGTGCATGATAGCCACGTGATCAGTGCATGATCAGTCACGTGATCAGTGCATGATCAGTTACGTGATCAGTGTATGATCAGCCACGTGATCAGTGCATGATCAGCCACGTGATCAGTGCATGATCAATTACGTGATCAGTGCATGATCAGTCACGTGACCAGTACATGGTAGCTACGTGATCATTGCATGATCAGCCACGTGATCAGTGCATGATAGCCACGTGATCAGTGCATGATAGCCACGTGATCAGTGCATGATCAGTCATGTGATCGTGTGTGATCAGCCACGTGATCAGTGCATGATATCCACGTGATCAGTGCATGACAGCCACGTGATCAGTGCATGAGCCACGTGATCAGTGCATGATCAGTCACGTGATACATGTGTGATCAGCCACGTGATCAGTGCATGATGAGCCACGTGATCAGTGCAGGATCAATTGCGTGATCAGTGCATGATCAGTCACGTGACCAGTACATGGTTGCTACGTGATCGTTGCATGATCAGCCACGTGAGCAGTGCATGATAGCCACGTGATCAGTGCATGATCAGTCACGTGATCAGTACATGATCAGTCACGTGAACAGTGCATGATCATTTGCGTGATCTTTGCATGATCAGTCACGTGACCAGTATATGGTTGCTACGTGATCATTCCATGACGAGCCACGTGAGCAGTGCATGATAGCCACGTGATGTGTGCATGAGTTACGTGAGCAGAGTATGATCAGCCACGTGATCAGTGCATGAGTGCCACGTGATCAGTGCATGATATGTCACGTGACAGGTGTGTGATCAGCCACGTGAACAGTGCATGTTCAGCCACGTGATCAGTGCATGATAGCCACGTGATCAGTGCATGATCAGTCACGTGAGCAGTGTATGATCAGCCACGTGATCAGTGCATGGTCGAACACGTGAACAGTGTATGATCAGCCACGTGATCAGTGCATGATATCCAAGTGATCAGTGCATGATCATCACGTGATCAGTGTATGATCAGCCACGTGAACAGTGCATGCTCAGTCACGTGATCTGGGCCTGCTGAGCTGCGTGATTACTGTCTGCTCATCTGCTTGACAATTGCCAGCTGAGCTGCACGATTCCTGCCTGTCATCTGCTTGACAATTGCCAGCTGTGCTGCGTAATTCCTGCCTGCTCAGCTGCTTGATTATTGCCAGCTGAGCAGCATGATTCCTCACACCTGAGTTCCATGATTATTGCCTGCTGACTGTTTGATTCGTGCCTACTCAGCTCTTTGTTTATTGCCTCCAGAGGCACATGATCAGTGTATGATAGCAAACATGATCAGCGCATGATCAGTCACATGATCAGCGCCATTAAGTCACGTGATCACTACATGATAGTCATGTGATCAGTCCATGCTCAGTCACGGTATCAGTGCATGATCAGCCACGTGATCAGTGCATGATCTGTCACAAGATTAGTGTATGATCATCCACGTGATCAGTGCATGGGCAGTCATGTGATCAGTGCATGATATAGACGTGATCAGTGCATGATCAGTCTCGTGATCAGTGCATGATAGCCACGTGATCAGTGCATGATCAGTCACCTGATGGGTGTATGATCATTCACGTGACCTGTACATGGTAGCTACATGATCATTGCATGATCAGCCACGTGAGTAGTCATGATAGCCACGTGATCAGTGCATGATCAGTCACGTGATCAGTGCATGATCAGTCATGTGACCAGTACATGGTAGCTGCGTGATCATGGCATGATCAGCCACGTGATCAGTGCATGATAGCCACGTGATCAGTGCATGATCAGACACGTGATCAGTGCATGATCAGTCACGTGATCAGTGCATGATCAGCCACGTGATCAGTGCATGATCAGCCACGTGATCAGTGCATGATCATCACGTGATCAGTGCATGATCAGTCACGTGATCAGTGTATGATCAGCCACGTGATCAGTGCATGATCAGCCACATGATCAGTGCATGATCAATTACGTGATCAGTGCATGATCAGTCACGTGACCAGTACATGGTAGCTACGTGATCATTGCCTGATCAGCCACGTGATCAGTGCATGATAGCCACGTGATCAGTGCATGATAGCCACGTGATCAGTGCATGATCAGTCATGTGATCGTGTGTGATCAGCCACGTGATCAGTGCATGATATCCACGTGATCAGTGCATGACAGCCACGTGATCAGTGCATGAGAGCCACGTGATCAGTGCATGATCAGTCACGTGATACATGTGTGATCAGCCACGTGATCAGTGCATGATGAGCCACGTGATCAGTGCATGATCAATTACGTGATCAGTGCATGATCAGTCACGTGACCAGTACATGGTTGCTACGTGATCGGTGCATGATCAGCCACGTGAGCAGAGCATGATAGCCACGTGATCAGTGCATGATCAGTCACGTGATCAGTACATGATCAGTCACGTGAACAGTGCATGATCATTTACGTGATCTTTGCATGATCAGTCACGTGACCAGTATATGGTTGCTACGTGATCATTCCATGACGAGCCACGTGAGCAGTGCATGATAGCCACGTGATGTGTGCATGAGTTACGTGAGCAGAGTATGATCAGCCACGTGATCAGTGCATGAGTGCCACGTGATCAGTGCATGATATGTCACGTGACAGGTGTGTGATCAGCCACGTGAACAGTGCATGTTCAGCCACGTGATCAGTGCATGATAGCCACGTGATCAGTGCATGATCAGTTACGTGAGCAGTGTATGATCAGCCACGTGATCAGTGCATGGTCAGACACGTGAACAGTGTATGATCAGCCACGTGATCAGTGCATGATATCCAAGTGATCAGTGCATGATCATCACGTGATCAGTGTATGATCAGCCACGTGAACAGTGCATGCTCAGTCACGTGATCTGGGCCTGCTGAGCTGCGTGATTACTGTCTGCTCATCTGCTTGACAATTGCCAGCTGAGCTGCACGATTCCTGCCTGTCATCTGCTTGACAATTGCCAGCTGTGCTGCGTAATTCCTGCCTGCTCAGCTGCTTGATTATTGCCAGCTGAGCAGCATGATTCCTCACACCTGAGTTCCATGATTATTGCCTGCTGACTGATTCGTGCCTACTCAGCTCTTTGTTTATTGCCTCCAGAGGCACATGATCAGTGTATGATAGCAAACATGATCAGCGCATGATCAGTCACATGATCAGCGCCATTAAGTCACGTGATCACTACATGATAGTCATGTGATCAGTCCATGCTCAGTCACGGTATCAGTGCATGATCAGCCACGTGATCAGTGCATGATCTGTCACAAGATTAGTGTATGATCATCCACGTGATCAGTGCATGGGCAGTCATGTGATCAGTGCATGATATAGACGTGATCAGTGCATGATCAGTCTCGTGATCAGTGCATGATAGCCACGTGATCAGTGCATGATCAGTCACCTGATGGGTGTATGATCATTCACGTGACCTGTACATGGTAGCTACATGATCATTGCATGATCAGCCACGTGAGTAGTGCATGATAGCCACGTGATCAGTGCATGATCAGTCACGTGATCAGTGCATGATCAGTCATGTGACCAGTACATGGTAGCTGCGTGATCATGGCATGATCAGCCACGTGAGCAGTGCATGATAGCCACGTGATCAGTGCATGATCAGACACGTGATCAGTGCATGATCAGTCACGTGATCAGTGCATGATCAGCCACGTGATCAGTGCATGATCAGGCACGTGATCAGTGTATGTCAGCCAAGTGATCAGTGCATGATAGCCACGTGATCAGTGCATGATCAGTCACGTGATCAGTGCATGATCAGTTATGTGATCAGTGTATGATCAGCCACGTGATCAGTGCATGATCAGCCACATGATCAGTGCATGATCAATTACGTGATCAGTGCATGATCAGTCACGTGACCAGTACATGGTAGCTCGTGATCATTGCCTGATCAGCCACGTGATCAGTGCATGATAGCCACGTGATCAGTGCATGATAGCCACGTGATCAGTGCATGATCAGTCATGTGATACGTGTGTGATCAGCCACGTGATCAGTGCATGATATCCACGTGATCAGTGCATGACAGCCACGTGATCAGTGCATGAGAGCCACGTGATCAGTGCATGATCAGTCACGTGATACATGTGTGATCAGCCACGTGATCAGTGCATGATGAGCCACGTGATCAGTGCATGATCAATTACGTGATCAGTGCATGATCAGTCACGTGACCAGTACATGGTTGCTACGTGATCGTTGCATGATCAGCCACGTGAGCAGAGCATGATAGCCACGTGATCAGTGCATGATCAGTCACGTGATCAGTACATGATCAGTCACGTGAACAGTGCATGATCATTTACGTGATCAGTGCATGATCAGTCACGTGACCAGTATATGGTTACGTGATCATTCCATGACGAGCCACGTGAGCAGTGCATGATAGCCACGTGATGTGTGCATGAGTTACGTGAGCAGTGTATGATCAGCCACGTGATCAGTGCATGAGTGCCACGTGATCAGTGCATGATATGTCACGTGACAGGTGTGTGATCAGCCACGTGAACAGTGCATGTTCAGCCACGTGATCAGTGCATGATAGCCACGTGATCAGTGCATGATCAGTTACGTGAGCAGTGTATGATCAGCCACGTGATCAGTGCATGGTCAGACACGTGAACAGTGTATGATCAGCCACGTGATCAGTGCATGATATCCAAGTGATCAGTGCATGATCATCACGTGATCAGTGTATGATCAGCCACGTGAACAGTGCATGCTCAGTCACGTGATCTGGGCCTGCTGAGCTGCGTGATTACTGTCTGCTCATCTGCTTGACAATTGCCAGCTGAGCTGCACGATTCCTGCCTGTCATCTGCTTGACAATTGCCAGCTGTGCTGCGTAATTCCTGCCTGCTCAGCTGCTTGATTATTGCCAGCTGAGCAGCATGATTCCTCACACCTGAGTTCCATGATTATTGCCTGCTGACTGTTTGATTCGTGCCTACTCAGCTCTTTGTTTATTGCCTCCAGAGGCACATGATCAGTGTATGATAGCAAACATGATCAGCGCATGATCAGTCACATGATCAGCGCCATTAAGTCACGTGATCACTACATGATAGTCATGTGATCAGTCCATGCTCAGTCACGGTATCAGTGCATGATCAGCCACGTGATCAGTGCATGATCTGTCACAAGATTAGTGTATGATCATCCACGTGATCAGTGCATGGGCAGTCATGTGATCAGTGCATGATATAGACGTGATCAGTGCATGATCAGTCTCGTGATCAGTGCATGATAGCCACGTGATCAGTGCATGATCAGTCACCTGATGGGTGTATGATCATTCACGTGACCTGTACATGGTAGCTACATGATCATTGCATGATCAGCCACGTGAGTAGTGCATGATAGCCACGTGATCACTGCATGATCAGTCACGTGATCAGTGCATGATCAGTCATGTGACCAGTACATGGTAGCTGCGTGATCATGCATGATCAGCCACGTGATCAGTGCATGATAGCCACGTGATCAGTGCATGATCAGCACGTGATCAGTGCATGATCAGTCACGTGATCAGTGCATGATCAGCCACGTGATCAGTGCATGATCAGCCACGTGATCAGTGCATGATCAGTCACGTGATCAGTGCATGATCAGTTATGTGATCAGTGCATGATCAGCCACGTGATCAGTGCATGATCAGCCACGTGATCAGTGCATGATCAATCACGTGATCAGTGCATGATCAGTCACGTGACCAGTACATGGTAGCTACGTGATCATTGCATGATCAGCCACGTGATCAGTGCATGATAGCCACGTGATCAGTGCATGATAGCCACGTGATCAGTGCATGATCAGTCATGTGATACGTGTGTGATCAGCCACGTGATCAGTGCATGATATCCACGTGATCAGTGCATGATAGCCACGTGATCAGTGCATGATCAGTCACGTGATACATGTGTGATCAGCCACGTGATCAGTGCATGATGAGCCACGTGATCAGTGCAGGATCAATTACGTGATCAGTGCATGATCAGTCACGTGACCAGTACATGGTTGCTACGTGATCGTTGCATGATCAGCCACGTGAGCAGAGCATGATAGCCACGTGATCAGTGCATGATCAGTCACGTGATCAGTACATGATCAGTCACGTGAACAGTGCATGATCATTTACGTGATCTGTGCATGATCAGTCACGTGACCAGTATATGGTTGCTACGTGATCATTCCATGACGAGCCACGTGAGCAGTGCATGATAGCCACGTGATGTGTGCATGAGTTACGTGAGCAGAGTATGATCAGCCACGTGATCAGTGCATGAGTGCCACGTGATCAGTGCATGATATGTCACGTGACAGGTGTGTGATCAGCCACGTGAACAGTGCATGTTCAGCCACGTGATCAGTGCATGATAGCCACGTGATCAGTGCATGATCAGTTACGTGAGCAGTGTATGATCAGCCACGTGATCAGTGCATGGTCAGACACGTGAACAGTGTATGATCAGCCACGTGATCAGTGCATGATATCCAAGTGATCAGTGCATGATCATCACGTGATCAGTGTATGATCAGCCACGTGAACAGTGCATGCTCAGTCACGTGATCTGGGCCTGCTGAGCTGCGTGATTACTGTCTGCTCATCTGCTTGACAATTGCCAGCTGAGCTGCACGATTCCTGCCTGTCATCTGCTTGACAATTGCCAGCTGTGCTGCGTAATTCCTGCCTGCTCAGCTGCTTGATTATTGCCAGCTGAGCAGCATGATTCCTCACACTGAGTTCCATGATTATTGCCTGCTGACTGTTTGATTCGTGCCTACTCAGCTCTTTGTTTATTGCCTCCAGAGGCACATGATCAGTGTATGATAGCAAACATGATCAGCGCATGATCAGTCACATGATCAGCGCCATTAAGTCACGTGATCACTACATGATAGTCATGTGATCAGTCCATGCTCAGTCACGGTATCAGTGCATGATCAGCCACGTGATCAGTGCATGATCTGTCACATGATTAGTGTATGATCATCCACGTGATCAGTGCATGGGCAGTCATGTGATCAGTGCATGATATAGACGTGATCAGTGCATGATCAGTCTCGTGATCAGTGCATGATAGCCACGTGATCAGTGCATGATCAGTCACCTGATGGGTGTATGATCATTCACGTGACCTGTACATGGTAGCTACATGATCATTGCATGATCAGCCACGTGAGTAGTGCATGATAGCCACGTGATCACTGCATGATCAGTCACGTGATCAGTGCATGATCAGTCATGTGACCAGTACATGGTAGCTGCGTGATCATGGCATGATCAGCCACGTGAGCAGTGCATGATAGCCACGTGATCAGTGCATGATCAGACACGTGATCAGTGCATGATCAGTCACGTGATCAGTGCATGATCAGTCACGTGATCAGTGCATGATCAGCCACGTGATCAGTGCATGATCAGCACGTGATCAGTGCATGATCAGCCACGTGATCAGTGCATGATAGCCACGTGATCAGTGCATGATCAGTCACGTGATCAGTGCATGATCAGTCACGTGATCAGTGCATGATCAGCCACGTGATCAGTGCATGATCAGCCACGTGATCAGTGCATGATCAGTCGTGATCAGTGCATGATCAGTCACGTGACCAGTACATGGTAGCGTGATCATTGCATGATCAGCCACGTGATCAGTGCATGATAGCCACGTGATCAGTGCATGATCAGCCACGTGATCAGTGCATGATCAGTCATGATCGTGTGTGATCAGCCACGTGATCAGTGCATGATAGCCACGTGATCAGTGCATGATCAGCCACGTGATCAGTGCATGATCAGCCACGTGATCAGTGCATGATCAGTCACGTGATCATGTGATCAGCCACGTGATCAGTGCATGATAGCCACGTGATCAGTGCATGATAGCCACGTGATGTGTGCATGAGTTACGTGAGCAGAGTATGATCAGCCACGTGATCAGTGCATGAGTGCCACGTGATCAGTGCATGATATGTCACGTGACAGGTGTGTGATCAGCCACGTGAACAGTGCATGTTCAGCCACGTGATCAGTGCATGATAGCCACGTGATCAGTGCATGATCAGTTACGTGAGCAGTGTATGATCAGCCACGTGATCAGTGCATGGTCAGACACGTGAACAGTGTATGATCAGCCACGTGATCAGTGCATGATATCCAAGTGATCAGTGCATGATCATCACGTGATCAGTGTATGATCAGCCACGTGAACAGTGCATGCTCAGTCACGTGATCTGGGCCTGCTGAGCTGCGTGATTACTGTCTGCTCATCTGCTTGACAATTGCCAGCTGAGCTGCACGATTCCTGCCTGTCATCTGCTTGACAATTGCCAGCTGTGCTGCGTAATTCCTGCCTGCTCAGCTGCTTGATTATTGCCAGCTGAGCAGCATGATTCCTCACACCTGAGTTCCATGATTATTGCCTGCTGACTGTTTGATTCGTGCCTACTCAGCTCTTTGTTTATTGCCTCCAGAGGCACATGATCAGTGTATGATAGCAAACATGATCAGCGCATGATCAGTCACATGATCAGCGCCATTAAGTCACGTGATCACTACATGATAGTCATGTGATCAGTCCATGCTCAGTCACGGTATCAGTGCATGATCAGCCACGTGATCAGTGCATGATCTGTCACATGATTAGTGTATGATCATCCACGTGATCAGTGCATGGGCAGTCATGTGATCAGTGCATGATATAGACGTGATCAGTGCATGATCAGTCTCGTGATCAGTGCATGATAGCCACGTGATCAGTGCATGATCAGTCACCTGATGGGTGTATGATCATTCACGTGACCTGTACATGGTAGCTACATGATCATTGCATGATCAGCCACGTGAGTAGTGCATGATAGCCACGTGATCACTGCATGATCAGTCACGTGATCAGTGCATGATCAGTCACGTGATCAGTGCATGATCAGCACGTGATCAGTGCATGATCAGTCACGTGATCAGTGCATGATCAGCCACGTGATCAGTGCATGATCAGTCACGTGATCAGTGCATGATCAGCCACGTGATCAGTGCATGATAGCCACGTGATCAGTGCATGATCAGTCACGTGATCAGTGCATGATCAGTCACGTGATCAGTGCATGATCAGCCACGTGATCAGTGCATGATCAGCCACGTGATCAGTGCATGATCAATTACGTGATCAGTGCATGATCAGTCACGTGACCAGTACATGGTAGCTACGTGATCATTGCATGATCAGCCACGTGATCAGTGCATGATAGCCACGTGATCAGTGCATGATAGCCACGTGATCAGTGCATGATCAGTCATGTGATACGTGTGTGATCAGCCACGTGATCAGTGCATGATATCCACGTGATCAGTGCATGACAGCCACGTGATCAGTGCATGAGCCACGTGATCAGTGCATGATCAGTCACGTGATACATGTGTGATCAGCCACGTGATCAGTGCATGATGAGCCACGTGATCAGTGCATGATCAATTACGTGATCAGTGCATGATCAGTCACGTGACCAGTACATGGTTGCTACGTGATCGTTGCATGATCAGCCACGTGAGCAGTGCATGATAGCCACGTGATCAGTGCATGATCAGTCACGTGATCAGTACATGATCAGTCACGTGAACAGTGCATGATCATTTACGTGATCTTTGCATGATCAGTCACGTGACCAGTATATGGTTGCTACGTGATCATTCCATGACGAGCCGTGAGCAGTGCATGATAGCCACGTGATGTGTGCATGAGTTACGTGAGCAGAGTATGATCAGCCACGTGATCAGTGCATGAGTGCCACGTGATCAGTGCATGATATGTCACGTGACAGGTGTGTGATCAGCCACGTGAACAGTGCATGTTCAGCCACGTGATCAGTGCATGATAGCCACGTGATCAGTGCATGATCAGTTACGTGAGCAGTGTATGATCAGCCACGTGATCAGTGCATGGTCAGACACGTGAACAGTGTATGATCAGCCACGTGATCAGTGCATGATATCCAAGTGATCAGTGCATGATCATCACGTGATCAGTGTATGATCAGCCACGTGAACAGTGCATGCTCAGTCACGTGATCAGGGCCTGCTGAGCTGCGTGATTACTGTCTGCTCATCTGCTTGACAATTGCCAGCTGAGCTGCACGATTCCTGCCTGTCATCTGCTTGACAATTGCCAGCTGTGCTGCGTAATTCCTGCCTGCTCAGCTGCTTGATTATTGCCAGCTGAGCAGCATGATTCCTCACACCTGAGTTCCATGATTATTGCCTGCTGACTGTTTGATTCGTGCCTACTCAGCTCTTTGTTTATTGCCTCCAGAGGCACATGATCAGTGTATGATAGCAAACATGATCAGCGCATGATCAGTCACATGATCAGCGCCATTAAGTCACGTGATCACTACATGATAGTCATGTGATCAGTCCATGCTCAGTCACGGTATCAGTGCATGATCAGCCACGTGATCAGTGCATGATCTGTCACATGATTAGTGTATGATCATCCACGTGATCAGTGCATGGGCAGTCATGTGATCAGTGCATGATATAGACGTGATCAGTGCATGATCAGTCTCGTGATCAGTGCATGATAGCCACGTGATCAGTGCATGATCAGTCACCTGATGGGTGTATGATCATTCACGTGACCTGTACATGGTAGCTACATGATCATTGCATGATCAGCCACGTGAGTAGTGCATGATAGCCACGTGATCAGTGCATGATCAGTCACGTGATCAGTGCATGATCAGTCATGTGACCAGTACATGGTAGCTGCGTGATCATGGCATGATCAGCCACGTGATCAGTGCATGATAGCCACGTGATCAGTGCATGATCAGTCACGTGATCAGTGTGATCAGCCACGTGATCAGTGCATGATCAGCCACGTGATCAGTGCATGATCAGTGCGTGATCAGTGCATGATCAGTCACGTGATCAGTGCATGATAGCTCGTGATCAGTGCATGATCAGCCACGTGATCAGTGCATGATAGCCACGTGATCAGTGCATGATCAGTCACGTGATCAGTGCATGATCAGTCACGTGATCAGTGCATGATCATTCGTGATCAGTGCATGATCAGTCACGTGACCAGTATATGGTAGCTGTGATCAGTGCATGATCAGCCACGTGATCAGTGCATGATAGCCACGTGATCAGTGCATGAGTCACGTGATCAGTATGATCAGCCACGTGATCAGTGCATGAGTTCCACGTGATCAGTGCATGATAGTCACGTGACAGTGTGTGATCAGCCACGTGATCAGTGCATGATCAGCCACGTGATCAGTGCATGATAGCCACGTGATCAGTGCATGATCAGTCACGTGATCAGTGTATGATCAGCCACGTGATCAGTGCATGATATCCACGTGATCAGTGCATGACAGCCACGTGATCAGTGCATGATAGCCACGTGATCAGTGCATGATCAGTCACGTGATACATGTGTGATCAGCCACGTGATCAGTGCATGATGAGCCACGTGATCAGTGCAGGATCAATTACGTGATCAGTGCATGATCAGTCACGTGACCAGTACATGGTTGCTACGTGATCGTTGCATGATCAGCCACGTGAGCAGAGCATGATAGCCACGTGATCAGTGCATGATCAGTCACGTGATCAGTACATGATCAGTCACGTGAACAGTGCATGATCATTTACGTGATCAGTGCATGATCAGTCACGTGACCAGTATATGGTTGCTACGTGATCATTCCATGATCAGCCACGTGAGCAGTGCATGATAGCCACGTGATGTGTGCATGAGTTACGTGAGCAGAGTATGATCAGCCACGTGATCAGTGCATGAGTGCCACGTGATCAGTGCATGATATGTCACGTGACAGGTGTGTGATCAGCCACGTGAACAGTGCATGTTCAGCCACGTGATCAGTGCATGATAGCCACGTGATCAGTGCATGATCAGTTACGTGAGCAGTGTATGATCAGCCACGTGATCAGTGCATGGTCAGACACGTGAACAGTGTATGATCAGCCACGTGATCAGTGCATGATATCCAAGTGATCAGTGCATGATCATCACGTGATCAGTGTATGATCAGCCACGTGAACAGTGCATGCTCAGTCACGTGATCTGGGCCTGCTGAGCTGCGTGATTACTGTCTGCTCATCTGCTTGACAATTGCCAGCTGAGCTGCACGATTCCTGCCTGTCATCTGCTTGACAATTGCCAGCTGTGCTGCGTAATTCCTGCCTGCTCAGCTGCTTGATTATTGCCAGCTGAGCAGCATGATTCCTCACACCTGAGTTCCATGATTATTGCCTGCTGACTGTTTGATTCGTGCCTACTCAGCTCTTTGTTTATTGCCTCCAGAGGCACATGATCAGTGTATGATAGCAAACATGATCAGCGCATGATCAGTCACATGATCAGCGCCATTAAGTCACGTGATCACTACATGATAGTCATGTGATCAGTCCATGCTCAGTCACGGTATCAGTGCATGATCAGCCACGTGATCAGTGCATGATCTGTCACATGATTAGTGTATGATCATCCACGTGATCAGTGCATGGGCAGTCATGTGATCAGTGCATGATATAGCGTGATCAGTGCATGATCAGTCGTGATCAGTGCATGATAGCCACGTGATCAGTGCATGATCAGTCACCTGATGGGTGTATGATCATTCACGTGACCTGTACATGGTAGCTACATGATCATTGCATGATCAGCCACGTGAGTAGTGCATGATAGCCACGTGATCACTGCATGATCAGTCACGTGATCAGTGCATGATCAGTCATGTGACCAGTACATGGTAGCTGCGTGATCATGGCATGATCAGCCACGTGAGCAGTGCATGATAGCCACGTGATCAGTGCATGATCAGCACGTGATCAGTGCATGATCAGCACGTGATCAGTGCATGATCAGTCACGTGATCAGTGCATGATCAGCCACGTGATCAGTGCATGATCAGCACGTGATCAGTGCATGATCAGCCACGTGATCAGTGCATGATAGCCACGTGATCAGTGCATGATCAGTCACGTGATCAGTGCATGATCAGTCACGTGATCAGTGCATGATCAGCCACGTGATCAGTGCATGATCAGCCACGTGATCAGTGCATGATCAATTACGTGATCAGTGCATGATCAGTCACGTGACCAGTACATGGTAGCTACGTGATCATTGCATGATCAGCCACGTGATCAGTGCATGATAGCCACGTGATCAGTGCATGATAGCCACGTGATCAGTGCATGATCAGTCACGTGATCGTGCATGATCAGCCACGTGATCAGTGCATGATATCCACGTGATCAGTGCATGATCAGCCACGTGATCAGTGCATGATCAGCCACGTGATCAGTGCATGATCAGTCACGTGATGTGTGATCAGCCACGTGATCAGTGCATGATGAGCCACGTGAGCAGTGCATGATAGCCACGTGATGTGTGCATGAGTTACGTGAGCAGAGTATGATCAGCCACGTGATCAGTGCATGAGTGCCACGTGATCAGTGCATGATAGTCACGTGACAGGTGTGTGATCAGCCACGTGAACAGTGCATGTTCAGCCACGTGATCAGTGCATGATAGCCACGTGATCAGTGCATGATCAGTTACGTGAGCAGTGTATGATCAGCCACGTGATCAGTGCATGGTCAGACACGTGAACAGTGTATGATCAGCCACGTGATCAGTGCATGATATCCAAGTGATCAGTGCATGATCATCACGTGATCAGTGTATGATCAGCCACGTGAACAGTGCATGCTCAGTCACGTGATCTGGGCCTGCTGAGCTGCGTGATTACTGTCTGCTCATCTGCTTGACAATTGCCAGCTGAGCTGCACGATTCCTGCCTGTCATCTGCTTGACAATTGCCAGCTGTGCTGCGTAATTCCTGCCTGCTCAGCTGCTTGATTATTGCCAGCTGAGCAGCATGATTCCTCACACCTGAGTTCCATGATTATTGCCTGCTGACTGTTTGATTCGTGCCTACTCAGCTCTTTGTTTATTGCCTCCAGAGGCACATGATCAGTGTATGATAGCAAACATGATCAGCGCATGATCAGTCACATGATCAGCGCCATTAAGTCACGTGATCACTACATGATAGTCATGTGATCAGTCCATGCTCAGTCACGGTATCAGTGCATGATCAGCCACGTGATCAGTGCATGATCTGTCACAAGATTAGTGTATGATCATCCACGTGATCAGTGCATGGGCAGTCATGTGATCAGTGCATGATATAGACGTGAACAGTGCATGATCAGTCTCGTGATCAGTGCATGATAGCCACGTGATCAGTGCATGATCAGTCACCTGATGGGTGTATGATCATTCACGTGACCTGTACATGGTAGCTACATGATCATTGCATGATCAGCCACGTGAGTAGTTCATGATAGCCACGTGATCACTGCATTATCAGTCACGTGATCAGTGCATGATCAGCCACGTGATCAGTGCATGATCAACCGCGTGATCAGTGCATGATCAGTCACGTGATCAGTGCATGATCAGCCACGTGATCAGTGCATGATCAGGCACGTGATCAGTGCATGTCAGCCAAGTGATCAGTGCATGATAGCCACGTGATCAGTGCATGATCAGTCACGTGATCAGTGCATGATCAGTCACGTGATCAGTGCATGATCAGCCACGTGATCAGTGCATGATCAGCCACGTGATCAGTGCATGATCAATTACGTGATCAGTGCATGATCAGTCACGTGACCAGTACATGGTAGCTCGTGATCATTGCATGATCAGCCACGTGATCAGTGCATGATAGCCACGTGATCAGTGCATGATAGCCACGTGATCAGTGCATGATCAGTCATGATGCGTGTGTGATCAGCCACGTGATCAGTGCATGATATCCACGTGATCAGTGCATGACAGCCACGTGATCAGTGCATGAGAGCCACGTGATCAGTGCATGATCAGTCACGTGATACATGTGTGATCAGCCACGTGATCAGTGCATGATGAGCCACGTGATCAGTGCAGGATCAATTACGTGATCAGTGCATGATCAGTCACGTGACCAGTACATGGTTGCTACGTGATCGTTGCATGATCAGCCACGTGAGCAGAGCATGATAGCCACGTGATCAGTGCATGATCAGTCACGTGATCAGTACATGATCAGTCACGTGAACAGTGCATGATCATTTACGTGATCTTTGCATGATCAGTCACGTGACCAGTATATGGTTGCTACGTGATCATTCCATGACGAGCCACGTGAGCAGTGCATGATAGCCACGTGATGTGTGCATGAGTTACGTGAGCAGAGTATGATCAGCCACGTGATCAGTGCATGAGTGCCACGTGATCAGTGCATGATATGTCACGTGACAGGTGTGTGATCAGCCACGTGAACAGTGCATGTTCAGCCACGTGATCAGTGCATGATAGCCACGTGATCAGTGCATGATCAGTTACGTGAGCAGTGTATGATCAGCCACGTGATCAGTGCATGGTCAGACACGTGAACAGTGTATGATCAGCCACGTGATCAGTGCATGATATCCAAGTGATCAGTGCATGATCATCACGTGATCAGTGTATGATCAGCCACGTGAACAGTGCATGCTCAGTCACGTGATCTGGGCCTGCTGAGCTGCGTGATTACTGTCTGCTCATCTGCTTGACAATTGCCAGCTGAGCTGCACGATTCCTGCCTGTCATCTGCTTGACAATTGCCAGCTGTGCTGCGTAATTCCTGCCTGCTCAGCTGCTTGATTATTGCCAGCTGAGCAGCATGATTCCTCACACCTGAGTTCCATGATTATTGCCTGCTGACTGTTTGATTCGTGCCTACTCAGCTCTTTGTTTATTGCCTCCAGAGGCACATGATCAGTGTATGATAGCAAACATGATCAGCGCATGATCAGTCACATGATCAGCGCCATTAAGTCACGTGATCACTACATGATAGTCATGTGATCAGTCCATGCTCAGTCACGGTATCAGTGCATGATCAGCCACGTGATCAGTGCATGATCTGTCACAAGATTAGTGTATGATCATCCACGTGATCAGTGCATGGGCAGTCATGTGATCAGTGCATGATATAGACGTGATCAGTGCATGATCAGTCTCGTGATCAGTGCATGATAGCCACGTGATCAGTGCATGATCAGTCACCTGATGGGTGTATGATCATTCACGTGACCTGTACATGGTAGCTACATGATCATTGCATGATCAGCCACGTGAGTAGTGCATGATAGCCACGTGATCACTGCATGATCAGTCACGTGATCAGTGCATGATCAGTCATGTGACCAGTACATGGTAGCTGCGTGATCATGGCATGATCAGCCACGTGATCAGTGCATGATAGCCACGTGATCAGTGCATGATCAGTCACGTGATCAGTGTGATCAGCCACGTGATCAGTGCATGATCAGCCACGTGATCAGTGCATGATCAGTCACGTGATCAGTGCATGATCAGTCACGTGATCAGTGCATGATTGCTACGTGATCAGTGCATGATCAGCCACGTGATCAGTGCATGATAGCCACGTGATCAGTGCATGATCAGTCACGTGATCAGTGCATGATCAGCCACGTGATCAGTGCATGATCAGTTACGTGATCAGTGCATGATCAGTCACGTGATCAGTATATGGTAGCTCGTGATCATTGCATGATCAGCCACGTGATCAGTGCATGATAGCCACGTGATGTGCATGAGTTACGTGATCAGTGTATGATCAGCCACGTGATCAGTGCATGAGTTCCGTGATCAGTGCATGATAGTCACGTGATCAGTGTGTGATCAGCCACGTGATCAGTGCATGATCAGCCACGTGATCAGTGCATGATAGCCACGTGATCAGTGCATGATCAGTCGTGATCAGTGTATGATCAGCCACGTGATCAGTGCATGATATCCACGTGATCAGTGCATGACAGCCACGTGATCAGTGCATGAGCCACGTGATCAGTGCATGATCAGTCACGTGATACATGTGTGATCAGCCACGTGATCAGTGCATGATGAGCCACGTGATCAGTGCAGGATCAATTACGTGATCAGTGCATGATCAGTCACGTGACCAGTACATGGTTGCTACGTGATCGTTGCATGATCAGCCACGTGAGCAGAGCATGATAGCCACGTGATCAGTGCATGATCAGTCACGTGATCAGTACATGATCAGTCACGTGAACAGTGCATGATCATTTACGTGATCTTTGCATGATCAGTCACGTGACCAGTATATGGTAGCTACGTGATCATTCCATGATCAGCCACGTGAGCAGTGCATGATAGCCACGTGATGTGTGCATGAGTTACGTGAGCAGAGTATGATCAGCCACGTGATCAGTGCATGAGTGCCACGTGATCAGTGCATGATATGTCACGTGACAGGTGTGTGATCAGCCACGTGAACAGTGCATGTTCAGCCACGTGATCAGTGCATGATAGCCACGTGATCAGTGCATGATCAGTTACGTGAGCAGTGTATGATCAGCCACGTGATCAGTGCATGGTCAGACACGTGAACAGTGTATGATCAGCCACGTGATCAGTGCATGATATCCAAGTGATCAGTGCATGATCATCACGTGATCAGTGTATGATCAGCCACGTGAACAGTGCATGCTCAGTCACGTGATCTGGGCCTGCTGAGCTGCGTGATTACTGTCTGCTCATCTGCTTGACAATTGCCAGCTGAGCTGCACGATTCCTGCCTGTCATCTGCTTGACAATTGCCAGCTGTGCTGCGTAATTCCTGCCTGCTCAGCTGCTTGATTATTGCCAGCTGAGCAGCATGATTCCTCACACCTGAGTTCCATGATTATTGCCTGCTGACTGTTTGATTCGTGCCTACTCAGCTCTTTGTTTATTGCCTCCAGAGGCACATGATCAGTGTATGATAGCAAACATGATCAGCGCATGATCAGTCACATGATCAGCGCCATTAAGTCACGTGATCACTACATGATAGTCATGTGATCAGTCCATGCTCAGTCACGGTATCAGTGCATGATCAGCCACGTGATCAGTGCATGATCTGTCACATGATTAGTGTATGATCATCCACGTGATCAGTGCATGGGCAGTCATGTGATCAGTGCATGATATAGACGTGATCAGTGCATGATCAGTCTCGTGATCAGTGCATGATAGCCACGTGATCAGTGCATGATCAGTCACCTGATGGGTGTATGATCATTCACGTGACCTGTACATGGTAGCTACATGATCATTGCAT
The DNA here is from genome assembly GCF_032452875.1 of Bos javanicus. Lineage (NCBI taxonomy): Eukaryota > Metazoa > Chordata > Mammalia > Artiodactyla > Bovidae > Bos > Bos javanicus. The sequence goes on from NW_026894578.1 coordinate 39,106, forward strand.
GATCAGCCACGTGAGTAGTGCATGATAGCCACGTGATCACTGCATGATCAGTCACGTGATCAGTGCATGATCAGTCATGTGACCAGTACATGGTAGCTGCGTGATCATGATGATCAGCCACGTGAGCAGTGCATGATAGCCACGTGATCAGTGCATGATCAGCACGTGATCAGTGCATGATCAGTCACGTGATCAGTGCATGATCAGCCACGTGATCAGTGCATGATCAGCCACGTGATCAGTGCATGATCAGTCACGTGATCAGTGCATGATCAGTCACGTGATCAGTGCATGATCAGCCACGTGATCAGTGCATGATCAGCCACGTGATCAGTGCATGATCAATTACGTGATCAGTGCATGATCAGTCACGTGACCAGTACATGGTAGCTACGTGATCATTGCATGATCAGCCACGTGATCAGTGCATGATAGCCACGTGATCAGTGCATGATGCCACGTGATCAGTGCATGATCAGTCACGTGACAGTGTGTGATCAGCCACGTGATCAGTGCATGATCAGCCACGTGATCAGTGCATGATAGCCACGTGATCAGTGCATGATCAGTCACGTGATCAGTGCATGATCAGCCACGTGATCAGTGCATGATCAGCACGTGATCAGTGCATGATCAGCCACGTGATCAGTGCATGATATCCACGTGATCAGTGCATGATCATCACGTGATCAGTGTATGATCAGCCACGTGAACAGTGCATGATCAGTCACGTGATCAGTGCATGCTGAGCTGCGTGATTCCTGCCTGCTCAGCTGCTTGATTATTGCCAGCTGAGCAGCATGATTCCTCACACCTGTGTTCCATGATTATTGCCTGCTGACTGTTTGATTCGTGCCTACTCAGCTCTTTGTTTATTGCCTCCAGAGGCACATGATCAGTGTATGATAGCAAACATGATCAGCGCATGATCAGTCACATGATCAGCGCCATTAAGTCACGTGATCACTACATGATAGTCATGTGATCAGTCCATGCTCAGTCACGGTATCAGTGCATGATCAGCCACGTGATCAGTGCATGATCTGTCACATGATTAGTGTATGATCATCCACGTGACCAGTGCATGGGCAGTCATGTGATCAGTGCATGATATAGACGTGATCAGTGCATGATCAGTCACGTGATCAGTGCATGATAGCCACGTGATCAGTGCATGATCAGTCACCTGATCAGGTGTATGATCATTCACGTGACCTGTACATGTAGCTACATGATCATTGCATGATCAGCCACGTGAGTAGTGCATGATAGCCACGTGATCAGTGCATGATCAGTCACGTGATCAGTGCATGATCAGCCACGTGATCAGTGCATGATCAGCCACGTGATCAGTGCATGATCAGTCACGTGATCAGTGCATGATCAGCCACGTGATCAGTGCATGATCAGCACGTGATCAGTGCATGATCAGCCACGTGATCAGTGCATGATAGCCACGTGATCAGTGCATGATCAGTCACGTGATCAGTGCATGATCAGTTACGTGATCAGTGTATGATCAGCCACGTGATCAGTGCATGATCAGCCACGTGATCAGTGCATGATCAATTACGTGATCAGTGCATGATCAGTCACGTGACCAGTACATGGTAGCTACGTGATCATTGCATGATCAGCCACGTGATCAGTGCATGATAGCCACGTGATCAGTGCATGATAGCCACGTGATCAGTGCATGATCAGTCATGTGATACGTGTGTGATCAGCCACGTGATCAGTGCATGATATCCACGTGATCAGTGCATGACAGCCACGTGATCAGTGCATGAGCCACGTGATCAGTGCATGATCAGTCACGTGATACATGTGTGATCAGCCACGTGATCAGTGCATGATGAGCCACGTGATCAGTGCAGGATCAATTACGTGATCAGTGCATGATCAGTCACGTGACCAGTACATGGTTGCTACGTGATCGTTGCATGATCAGCCACGTGAGCAGAGCATGATAGCCACGTGATCAGTGCATGATCAGTCACGTGATCAGTACATGATCAGTCACGTGAACAGTGCATGATCATTTACGTGATCTTTGCATGATCAGTCACGTGACCAGTATATGGTAGCTCGTGATCATTCCATGACGAGCCACGTGAGCAGTGCATGATAGCCACGTGATGTGTGCATGAGTTACGTGAGCAGAGTATGATCAGCCACGTGATCAGTGCATGAGTGCCACGTGATCAGTGCATGATATGTCACGTGACAGGTGTGTGATCAGCCACGTGAACAGTGCATGTTCAGCCACGTGATCAGTGCATGATAGCCACGTGATCAGTGCATGATCAGTTACGTGAGCAGTGTATGATCAGCCACGTGATCAGTGCATGGTCAGACACGTGAACAGTGTATGATCAGCCACGTGATCAGTGCATGATATCCAAGTGATCAGTGCATGATCATCACGTGATCAGTGTATGATCAGCCACGTGAACAGTGCATGCTCAGTCACGTGATCTGGGCCTGCTGAGCTGCGTGATTACTGTCTGCTCATCTGCTTGACAATTGCCAGCTGAGCTGCACGATTCCTGCCTGTCATCTGCTTGACAATTGCCAGCTGTGCTGCGTAATTCCTGCCTGCTCAGCTGCTTGATTATTGCCAGCTGAGCAGCATGATTCCTCACACCTGAGTTCCATGATTATTGCCTGCTGACTGTTTGATTCGTGCCTACTCAGCTCTTTGTTTATTGCCTCCAGAGGCACATGATCAGTGTATGATAGCAAACATGATCAGCGCATGATCAGTCACATGATCAGCGCCATTAAGTCACGTGATCACTACATGATAGTCATGTGATCAGTCCATGCTCAGTCACGGTATCAGTGCATGATCAGCCACGTGATCAGTGCATGATCTGTCACAAGATTAGTGTATGATCATCCACGTGATCAGTGCATGGGCAGTCATGTGATCAGTGCATGATATAGACGTGATCAGTGCATGATCAGTCTCGTGATCAGTGCATGATAGCCACGTGATCAGTGCATGATCAGTCACCTGATGGGTGTATGATCATTCACGTGACCTGTACATGGTAGCTACATGATCATTGCATGATCAGCCACGTGAGTAGTTCATGATAGCCACGTGATCACTGCATGATCAGTCACGTGATCAGTGCATGATCAGTCATGTGACCAGTACATGGTAGCTGCGTGATCATGGCATGATCAGCCACGTGAGCAGTGCATGATAGCCACGTGATCAGTGCATGATCAGAACGAGATCAGTGCATGATCAGTCACGTGATCAGTGCATGATCAGCCACGTGATCAGTGCATGATCAGCACGTGATCAGTGCATGTCCAGCCAAGTGATCAGTGCATGATAGCCACGTGATCAGTGCATGATCAGTCACGTGATCAGTGCATGATCAGTTATGTGATCAGTGTATGATCAGCCACGTGATCAGTGCATGATCAGCCACGTGATCAGTGCATGATCAATTACGTGATCAGTGCATGATCAGTCACGTGACCAGTACATGGTAGCTACGTGATCATTGCATGATCAGCCACGTGATCAGTGCATGATAGCCACGTGATCAGTGCATGATCAGCCACGTGATCAGTGCATGATCAGCCACGTGATCAGTGCATGATCAGCCACGTGATCAGTGCATGATCAGCCACGTGATCAGTGCATGATCAGTCACGTGATCATGTGTGATCAGCCACGTGATCAGTGCATGATGAGCCACGTGATCAGTGCATGATCAATTACGTGATCAGTGCATGATCAGTCACGTGACCAGTACATGGTTGCTACGTGATCGTTGCATGATCAGCCACGTGAGCAGTGCATGATAGCCACGTGATCAGTGCATGATCAGTCCGTGATCAGTGCATGATCAGTCACGTGAACAGTGCATGATCATTCGTGATCAGTGCATGATCAGTCACGTGACCAGTATATGGTTGCTACGTGATCATTGCATGACAGCCACGTGATCAGTGCATGATAGCCACGTGATGTGTGCATGAGTTACGTGAGCAGTGTATGATCAGCCACGTGATCAGTGCATGGTGCCACGTGATCAGTGCATGATCAGCCACGTGATCAGTGCATGATAGCCACGTGATCAGTGCATGATCAGTCACGTGATCAGTGTATGATCAGCCACGTGAACAGTGCATGCTCAGTCACGTGATCTGGGCCTGCTGAGCTGCGTGATTACTGTCTGCTCATCTGCTTGACAATTGCCAGCTGAGCTGCACGATTCCTGCCTGTCATCTGCTTGACAATTGCCAGCTGTGCTGCGTAATTCCTGCCTGCTCAGCTGCTTGATTATTGCCAGCTGAGCAGCATGATTCCTCACACCTGAGTTCCATGATTATTGCCTGCTGACTGTTTGATTCGTGCCTACTCAGCTCTTTGTTTATTGCCTCCAGAGGCACATGATCAGTGTATGATAGCAAACATGATCAGCGCATGATCAGTCACATGATCAGCGCCATTAAGTCACGTGATCACTACATGATAGTCATGTGATCAGTCCATGCTCAGTCACGGTATCAGTGCATGATCAGCCACGTGATCAGTGCATGATCTGTCACAAGATTAGTGTATGATCATCCACGTGATCAGTGCATGGGCAGTCATGTGATCAGTGCATGATATAGACGTGATCAGTGCATGATCAGTCTCGTGATCAGTGCATGATAGCCACGTGATCAGTGCATGATCAGTCACCTGATGGGTGTATGATCATTCACGTGACCTGTACATGGTAGCTACATGATCATTGCATGATCAGCCACGTGAGTAGTTCATGATAGCCACGTGATCACTGCATGATCAGTCACGTGATCAGTGCATGATCAGTCATGTGATCAGTGCATGATCAGCACGTGATCAGTGCATGATCAGCCACGTGATCAGTGCATGATCAGCCACGTGATCAGTGCATGATCAGTCACGTGATCAGTGCATGATCAGCCACGTGATCAGTGCATGATAGCCACGTGATCAGTGCATGATCAGTCACGTGATCAGTGCATGATCAGTCACGTGATCAGTGTATGATCAGCCACGTGATCAGTGCATGATCAGCCACGTGATCAGTGCATGATCAATGCGTGATCAGTGCATGATCAGTCACGTGACCAGTACATGGTAGCTACGTGATCATTGCATGATCAGCCACGTGATCAGTGCATGATAGCCACGTGATCAGTGCATGATAGCCACGTGATCAGTGCATGATCAGTCACGTGATCGTGTGTGATCAGCCACGTGATCAGTGCATGATATCCACGTGATCAGTGCATGACAGCCACGTGATCAGTGCATGAGAGCCACGTGATCAGTGCATGATCAGTCACGTGATCATGTGTGATCAGCCACGTGATCAGTGCATGATGAGCCACGTGATCAGTGCATGATCAATTACGTGATCAGTGCATGATCAGTCACGTGATCAGTGCATGGTTGCCGTGATCAGTGCATGATCAGCCACGTGAGCAGTGCATGATAGCCACGTGATCAGTGCATGATCAGTCACGTGATCAGTGCATGATCAGTCACGTGATCAGTGCATGATCAGTCTGTGATCAGTGCATGATCAGCCACGTGATCAGTGCATGATCAGCCACGTGATCAGTGCATGATCAGTCACGTGATCAGTGCATGATCAGTCACGTGATCAGTGCATGATAGCCACGTGATCAGTGCATGATCAGCCACGTGATCAGTGCATGATAGCCACGTGATCAGTGCATGATCAGCCACGTGATCAGTGCATGATCAGTCACGTGATCAGTGCATGATCAGCCACGTGATCAGTGCATGATCAGCCACGTGATCAGTGCATGATCAGCCACGTGATCAGTGCATGATAGCCACGTGATCAGTGCATGATCAGTCACGTGATCAGTGCATGATCATTCACGTGATCAGTGCATGTAGCTACATGATCAGTGCATGATCAGCCACGTGATAGTGCATGATAGCCACGTGATCAGTGCATGATCAGTCACGTGATCAGTGCATGATCAGTCACGTGATCAGTGCATGATAGCTACGTGATCAGTGCATGATCAGCCGTGATCAGTGCATGATAGCCACGTGATCAGTGCATGATCAGTCACGTGATCAGTGCATGATCAGTCACGTGATCAGTGCATGATCAGTCACGTGATCAGTGCATGATCAGCCACGTGATCAGTGCATGATCAGTCACGTGATCAGTGCATGATCAGCCACGTGATCAGTGCATGATAGCCACGTGATCAGTGCATGATCAGTCACGTGATCAGTGCATGATCAGTCACGTGATCAGTGCATGATCAGCCACGTGATCAGTGCATGATCAGCCACGTGATCAGTGCATGATCAGTCACGTGATCAGTGCATGATCAGTCACGTGATCAGTGCATGATAGTCGTGATCAGTGCATGATCAGCCACGTGATCAGTGCATGATCAGCCACGTGATCAGTGCATGATAGCCACGTGATCAGTGCATGATCAGTCACGTGATACGTGCATGATCAGCCACGTGATCAGTGCATGATATCCACGTGATCAGTGCATGACAGCCACGTGATCAGTGCATGATAGCCACGTGATCAGTGCATGATCAGTCACGTGATCATGTGTGATCAGCCACGTGATCAGTGCATGATCAGCCACGTGATCAGTGCATGATCAATGCGTGATCAGTGCATGATCAGTCACGTGACCAGTACATGGTTGCTACGTGATCGTGCATGATCAGCCACGTGATCAGTGCATGATAGCCACGTGATCAGTGCATGATCAGTCACGTGATCAGTGCATGATCAGTCACGTGATCAGTGCATGATCATTTACGTGATCAGTGCATGATCAGTCACGTGATCAGTATATGATAGCTACGTGATCAGTGCATGACGAGCCACGTGATCAGTGCATGATAGCCACGTGATGTGTGCATGAGTTACGTGATCAGTGCATGATCAGCCACGTGATCAGTGCATGAGTCCCACGTGATCAGTGCATGATAGTCACGTGACAGTGTGTGATCAGCCACGTGATCAGTGCATGATCAGCCACGTGATCAGTGCATGATAGCCACGTGATCAGTGCATGATCAGTCGTGATCAGTGTATGATCAGCCACGTGATCAGTGCATGATATCCACGTGATCAGTGCATGATCAGCCACGTGATCAGTGCATGATAGCCACGTGATCAGTGCATGATCAGTCACGTGATACATGATGATCAGCCACGTGATCAGTGCATGATGAGCCACGTGATCAGTGCAGATCAATTACGTGATCAGTGCATGATCAGTCACGTGACCAGTACATGGTTGCTACGTGATCGTTGCATGATCAGCCACGTGAGCAGAGCATGATAGCCACGTGATCAGTGCATGATCAGTCACGTGATCAGTACATGATCAGTCACGTGAACAGTGCATGATCATTTACGTGATCTTTGCATGATCAGTCACGTGACCAGTATATGGTAGCTACGTGATCATTCCATGATCAGCCACGTGAGCAGTGCATGATAGCCACGTGATGTGTGCATGAGTTACGTGAGCAGAGTATGATCAGCCACGTGATCAGTGCATGAGTGCCACGTGATCAGTGCATGATATGTCACGTGACAGTGTGATCAGCCACGTGAACAGTGCATGTTCAGCCACGTGATCAGTGCATGATAGCCACGTGATCAGTGCATGATCAGTTACGTGAGCAGTGTATGATCAGCCACGTGATCAGTGCATGGTCAGACACGTGAACAGTGTATGATCAGCCACGTGATCAGTGCATGATATCCAGTGATCAGTGCATGATCATCACGTGATCAGTGTATGATCAGCCACGTGAACAGTGCATGCTCAGTCACGTGATCTGGGCCTGCTGAGCTGCGTGATTACTGTCTGCTCATCTGCTTGACAATTGCCAGCTGAGCTGCACGATTCCTGCCTGTCATCTGCTTGACAATTGCCAGCTGTGCTGCGTAATTCCTGCCTGCTCAGCTGCTTGATTATTGCCAGCTGAGCAGCATGATTCCTCACACCTGAGTTCCATGATTATTGCCTGCTGACTGTTTGATTCGTGCCTACTCAGCTCTTTGTTTATTGCCTCCAGAGGCACATGATCAGTGTATGATAGCAAACATGATCAGCGCATGATCAGTCACATGATCAGCGCCATTAAGTCACGTGATCACTACATGATAGTCATGTGATCAGTCCATGCTCAGTCACGGTATCAGTGCATGATCAGCCACGTGATCAGTGCATGATCTGTCACAAGATTAGTGTATGATCATCCACGTGATCAGTGCATGGGCAGTCATGTGATCAGTGCATGATATAGACGTGATCAGTGCATGATCAGTCACGTGATCAGTGCATGATAGCCACGTGATCAGTGCATGATCAGTCACCTGATGGGTGTATGATCATTCACGTGACCTGTACATGGTAGCTACATGATCATTGCATGATCAGCCACGTGAGTAGTGCATGATAGCCACGTGATCAGTGCATGATCAGTCACGTGATCAGTGCATGATCAGCCACGTGATCAGTGCATGATCAGACACGTGATCAGTGCATGATCAGTCACGTGATCAGTGCATGATCAGCCACGTGATCAGTGCATGATCAGTCACGTGATCAGTGCATGATCAGCCACGTGATCAGTGCATGATAGCCACGTGATCAGTGCATGATCAGTCACGTGATCAGTGCATGATCAGTCACGTGATCAGTGCATGATCAGCCACGTGATCAGTGCATGATCAGCCACGTGATCAGTGCATGATCAATTACGTGATCAGTGCATGATCAGTCACGTGATCAGTACATGATAGCTACGTGATCAGTGCATGATCAGCCACGTGATCAGTGCATGATAGCCACGTGATCAGTGCATGATCAGCCACGTGATCAGTGCATGAGCCACGTGATCAGTGCATGATCAGTCACGTGATCATGTGTGATCAGCCACGTGATCAGTGCATGATCAGCCACGTGATCAGTGCATGATCAATTACGTGATCAGTGCATGATCAGTCACGTGACCAGTGCATGGTTGCTACGTGATCGTGCATGATCAGCCACGTGAGCAGTGCATGATAGCCACGTGATCAGTGCATGATCAGTCACGTGATCAGTGCATGATCAGTCACGTGAACAGTGCATGATCAGCCACGTGATCAGTGCATGATCAGTCACGTGACCAGTGCATGATAGCCACGTGATCAGTGCATGACAGCCACGTGATCAGTGCATGATAGCCACGTGATCAGTGCATGAGTTACGTGATCAGTGTATGATCAGCCACGTGATCAGTGCATGATGCCACGTGATCAGTGCATGATAGTCACGTGATCAGTGCATGATCAGCCACGTGATCAGTGTATGATCAGCCACGTGAACAGTGCATGCTCAGTCACGTGATCTGGGCCTGCTGAGCTGCGTGATTACTGTCTGCTCATCTGCTTGACAATTTCCAGCTGAGCTGCACGATTCCTGCCTGTCATCTGCTTGACAATTGCCAGCTGTGCTGCGTAATTCCTGCCTGCTCAGCTGCTTGATTATTGCCAGCTGAGCAGCATGATTCCTCACACCTGAGTTCCATGATTATTGCCTGCTGACTGTTTGATTCGTGCCTACTCAGCTCTTTGTTTATTGCCTCCAGAGGCACATGATCAGTGTATGATAGCAAACATGATCAGCGCATGATCAGTCACATGATCAGCGCCATTAAGTCACGTGATCACTACATGATAGTCATGTGATCAGTCCATGCTCAGTCACGGTATCAGTGCATGATCAGCCACGTGATCAGTGCATGATCTGTCACAAGATTAGTGTATGATCATCCACGTGATCAGTGCATGGGCAGTCATGTGATCAGTGCATGATATAGACGTGATCAGTGCATGATCAGTCTCGTGATCAGTGCATGATAGCCACGTGATCAGTGCATGATCAGTCACCTGAGTGTATGATCATTCACGTGACCTGTACATGGTAGCTACATGATCATTGCATGATCAGCCACGTGAGTAGTGCATGATAGCCACGTGATCACTGCATGATCAGTCACGTGATCAGTGCATGATCAGTCATGTGACCAGTACATGGTAGCTGCGTGATCATGCATGATCAGCCACGTGAGCAGTGCATGATAGCCACGTGATCAGTGCATGATCAGTCACGTGATCAGTGCATGATCAGTCACGTGATCAGTGCATGATCAGTCACGTGATCAGTGCATGATCAGCCACGTGATCAGTGCATGACAGTCACGTGATCAGTGCATGATCAGCCACGTGATCAGTGCATGATAGCCACGTGATCAGTGCATGATCAGTCACGTGATCAGTGCATGATCAGTTATGTGATCAGTGCATGATCAGCCACGTGATCAGTGCATGATCAGCCACGTGATCAGTGCATGATCAATTACGTGATCAGTGCATGATCAGTCACGTGACCAGTACATGGTAGCTACGTGATCATTGCATGATCAGCCACGTGATCAGTGCATGATAGCCACGTGATCAGTGCATGATAGCCACGTGATCAGTGCATGATCAGTCATGTGATAGTGTGTGATCAGCCACGTGATCAGTGCATGATATCCACGTGATCAGTGCATGATCAGCCACGTGATCAGTGCATGATAGCCACGTGATCAGTGCATGATCAGTCACGTGATCAGTGCATGATCAGCCACGTGATCAGTGCATGATAGCCACGTGATCAGTGCATGACAGCCACGTGATCAGTGCATGAGAGCCACGTGATCAGTGCATGATCAGTCACGTGATACATGTGTGATCAGCCACGTGATCAGTGCATGATGAGCCACGTGATCAGTGCAGGATCAATTACGTGATCAGTGCATGATCAGTCACGTGACCAGTACATGGTTGCTACGTGATCGTTGCATGATCAGCCACGTGAGCAGAGCATGATAGCCACGTGATCAGTGCATGATCAGTCACGTGATCAGTACATGATCAGTCACGTGAACAGTGCATGATCATTTACGTGATCTGTGCATGATCAGTCACGTGACCAGTATATGGTAGCTACGTGATCATTCCATGACGAGCCACGTGAGCAGTGCATGATAGCCACGTGATGTGTGCATGAGTTACGTGAGCAGAGTATGATCAGCCACGTGATCAGTGCATGAGTGCCACGTGATCAGTGCATGATATGTCACGTGACAGGTGTGTGATCAGCCACGTGAACAGTGCATGTTCAGCCACGTGATCAGTGCATGATAGCCACGTGATCAGTGCATGATCAGTTACGTGAGCAGTGTATGATCAGCCACGTGATCAGTGCATGGTCAGACACGTGAACAGTGTATGATCAGCCACGTGATCAGTGCATGATATCCAAGTGATCAGTGCATGATCATCACGTGATCAGTGTATGATCAGCCACGTGAACAGTGCATGCTCAGTCACGTGATCTGGGCCTGCTGAGCTGCGTGATTACTGTCTGCTCATCTGCTTGACAATTGCCAGCTGAGCTGCACGATTCCTGCCTGTCATCTGCTTGACAATTGCCAGCTGTGCTGCGTAATTCCTGCCTGCTCAGCTGCTTGATTATTGCCAGCTGAGCAGCATGATTCCTCACACCTGAGTTCCATGATTATTGCCTGCTGACTGTTTGATTCGTGCCTACTCAGCTCTTTGTTTATTGCCTCCAGAGGCACATGATCAGTGTATGATAGCAAACATGATCAGCGCATGATCAGTCACATGATCAGCGCCATTAAGTCACGTGATCACTACATGATAGTCATGTGATCAGTCCATGCTCAGTCACGGTATCAGTGCATGATCAGCCACGTGATCAGTGCATGATCTGTCACAAGATTAGTGATCATCCACGTGATCAGTGCATGGGCAGTCATGTGATCAGTGCATGATATAGACGTGATCAGTGCATGATCAGTCTCGTGATCAGTGCATGATAGCCACGTGATCAGTGCATGATCAGTCACCTGATGGTGTATCATTCACGTGACCTGTACATGGTAGCTACATGATCATTGCATGATCAGCCACGTGAGTAGTTCATGATAGCCACGTGATCAGCATGATCAGTCACGTGATCAGTGCATGATCAGTCATGTGACCAGTACATGGTAGCTGCGTGATCATGCATGATCAGCCACGTGAGCAGTGCATGATAGCCACGTGATCAGTGCATGATCAGTCACGTGATCAGTGCATGATCAGTCATGATCAGTGCATGATCAGCCACGTGATCAGTGCATGATCAGCCACGTGATCAGTGCATGATCAGTCACGTGATCAGTGCATGATCAGTCACGTGATCAGTGCATGATCAGCCACGTGATCAGTGCATGATCAGCCACGTGATCAGTGCATGATCAATTACGTGATCAGTGCATGATCAGTCACGTGACCAGTACATGTAGCTACGTGATCATTGCATGATCAGCCACGTGATCAGTGCATGATAGCCACGTGATCAGTGCATGATAGCCACGTGATCAGTGCATGATCAGTCATGTGATACGTGTGTGATCAGCCACGTGATCAGTGCATGATATCCACGTGATCAGTGCATGACAGCCACGTGATCAGTGCATGAGAGCCACGTGATCAGTGCATGATCAGTCACGTGATACATGTGTGATCAGCCACGTGATCAGTGCATGATGAGCCACGTGATCAGTGCATGATCAATTACGTGATCAGTGCATGATCAGTCACGTGACCAGTACATGGTTGCTACGTGATCGTGCATGATCAGCCACGTGAGCAGAGCATGATAGCCACGTGGTCAGTGCATGATCAGTCACGTGATCAGTGCATGAGTCACGTGATCAGTGCATGATCAGCCACGTGATCAGTGCATGATGCCACGTGATCAGTGCATGATAGTCACGTGATCAGTGCATGATCAGCCACGTGATCAGTGCATGATCAGCCACGTGATCAGTGCATGATCAGCCACGTGATCAGTGCATGATCAGCCACGTGATCAGTGCATGATCAGCCACGTGATCAGTGCATGATCAGCCACGTGAACAGTGCATGATCAGCCACGTGATCAGTGCATGATAGCCACGTGATCAGTGCATGATCAGTTACGTGAGCAGTGTATGATCAGCCACGTGATCAGTGCATGGTCAGACACGTGAACAGTGTATGATCAGCCACGTGATCAGTGCATGATATCCAAGTGATCAGTGCATGATCAATCACGTGATCAGTGTATGATCAGCCACGTGAACAGTGCATGCTCAGTCACGTGATCTGGGCCTGCTGAGCTGCGTGATTACTGTCTGCTCATCTGCTTGACAATTGCCAGCTGAGCTGCACGATTCCTGCCTGTCATCTGCTTGACAATTGCCAGCTGTGCTGCGTAATTCCTGCCTGCTCAGCTGCTTGATTATTGCCAGCTGAGCAGCATGATTCCTCACACCTGAGTTCCATGATTATTGCCTGCTGACTGTTTGATTCGTGCCTACTCAGCTCTTTGTTTATTGCCTCCAGAGGCACATGATCAGTGTATGATAGCAAACATGATCAGCGCATGATCAGTCACATGATCAGCGCCATTAAGTCACGTGATCACTACATGATAGTCATGTGATCAGTCCATGCTCAGTCACGGTATCAGTGCATGATCAGCCACGTGATCAGTGCATGATCTGTCACATGATTAGTGTATGATCATCCACGTGATCAGTGCATGGCAGTCATGTGATCAGTGCATGATATAGACGTGATCAGTGCATGATCAGTCTCGTGATCAGTGCATGATAGCCACGTGATCAGTGCATGATCAGTCACCTGATGGGTGTATGATCATTCACGTGACCTGTACATGGTAGCTACATGATCATTGCATGATCAGCCACGTGAGTAGTGCATGATAGCCACGTGATCAGTGCATGATCAGTCACGTGATCAGTGCATGATCAGCCACGTGATCAGTGCATGATCAGGCACGTGATCAGTGCATGATCAGCCACGTGATCAGTGCATGATAGCCACGTGATCAGTGCATGATCAGTCACGTGATCAGTGCATGATCAGTCACGTGATCAGTGCATGATCAGCCACGTGATCAGTGCATGATCAGCCACGTGATCAGTGCATGATCAATTACGTGATCAGTGCATGATCAGTCACGTGATCAGTACATGGTAGCTACGTGATCATTGCATGATCAGCCACGTGATCAGTGCATGATAGCCACGTGATCAGTGCATGATCAGCCACGTGATCAGTGCATGATCAGTCATGTGATACGTGTGTGATCAGCCACGTGATCAGTGCATGATATCCACGTGATCAGTGCATGACAGCCACGTGATCAGTGCATGATAGCCACGTGATCAGTGCATGATCAGTCACGTGATCATGTGTGATCAGCCACGTGATCAGTGCATGATGAGCCACGTGATCAGTGCATGATCAATTACGTGATCAGTGCATGATCAGTCACGTGACCAGTACATGGTTGCTACGTGATCGTTGCATGATCAGCCACGTGAGCAGTGCATGATAGCCACGTGATCAGTGCATGATCAGTCACGTGATCAGTACATGATCAGTCACGTGATCAGTGCATGATCATTTACGTGATCAGTGCATGATCAGTCACGTGACCAGTATATGGTTGCTACGTGATCATTGCATGACAGCCACGTGAGCAGTGCATGATAGCCACGTGATGTGTGCATGAGTTAGTGAGCAGTGTATGATCAGCCACGTGATCAGTGCATGATGCCACGTGATCAGTGCATGATCAGCCACGTGATCAGTGCATGATCAGCCACGTGATCAGTGCATGATCAGCCACGTGATCAGTGCATGATCAGACACGTGATCAGTGTATGATCAGCCACGTGAACAGTGCATGCTCAGTCACGTGATCTGGGCCTGCTGAGCTGCGTGATTACTGTCTGCTCATCTGCTTGACAATTGCCAGCTGAGCTGCACGATTCCTGCCTGTCATCTGCTTGACAATTGCCAGCTGTGCTGCGTAATTCCTGCCTGCTCAGCTGCTTGATTATTGCCAGCTGAGCAGCATGATTCCTCACACCTGAGTTCCATGATTATTGCCTGCTGACTGTTTGATTCGTGCCTACTCAGCTCTTTGTTTATTGCCTCCAGAGGCACATGATCAGTGTATGATAGCAAACATGATCAGCGCATGATCAGTCACATGATCAGCGCCATTAAGTCACGTGATCACTACATGATAGTCATGTGATCAGTCCATGCTCAGTCACGGTATCAGTGCATGATCAGCCACGTGATCAGTGCATGATCTGTCACAAGATTAGTGTATGATCATCCACGTGATCAGTGCATGGCAGTCATGTGATCAGTGCATGATATAGACGTGATCAGTGCATGATCAGTCTCGTGATCAGTGCATGATAGCCACGTGATCAGTGCATGATCAGTCACCTGATGGGTGTATGATCATTCACGTGACCTGTACATGGTAGCTACATGATCATTGCATGATCAGCCACGTGAGTAGTGCATGATAGCCACGTGATCACTGCATGATCAGTCACGTGATCAGTGCATGATCAGTCATGTGACCAGTACATGGTAGCCGTGATCATGCATGATCAGCCACGTGATCAGTGCATGATAGCCACGTGATCAGTGCATGATCAGTCACGTGATCAGTGCATGATCAGTCACGTGATCAGTGCATGATCAGCCACGTGATCAGTGCATGATCAGCCACGTGATCAGTGCATGATCAGTCACGTGATCAGTGCATGATCAGCCACGTGATCAGTGCATGATAGCCACGTGATCAGTGCATGATCAGTCACGTGATCAGTGCATGATCAGTCACGTGATCAGTGCATGATCAGCCACGTGATCAGTGCATGATCAGCCACGTGATCAGTGCATGATCAGTCACGTGATCAGTGCATGATCAGTCACGTGATCAGTGCATGGTAGCTACGTGATCATTGCATGATCAGCCACGTGATCAGTGCATGATAGCCACGTGATCAGTGCATGATAGCCACGTGATCAGTGCATGATCAGTCATGTGATACGTGTGTGATCAGCCACGTGATCAGTGCATGATATCCACGTGATCAGTGCATGACAGCCACGTGATCAGTGCATGAGAGCCACGTGATCAGTGCATGATCAGTCACGTGATACATGTGTGATCAGCCACGTGATCAGTGCATGATGAGCCACGTGATCAGTGCATGATCAATTACGTGATCAGTGCATGATCAGTCACGTGACCAGTACATGGTTGCTACGTGATCGTTGCATGATCAGCCACGTGAGCAGTGCATGATAGCCACGTGATCAGTGCATGATCAGTCACGTGATCAGTGCATGATCAGTCACGTGATCAGTGCATGATCATTTACGTGATCAGTGCATGATCAGTCATTACCAGTATATGGTTGCTACGTGATCATTGCATGACAGCCACGTGATCAGTGCATGATAGCCACGTGATGTGTGCATGAGTTACGTGATCAGTGTATGATCAGCCACGTGATCAGTGCATGAGTTCACGTGATCAGTGCATGATATGTCACGTGACAGTGTGTGATCAGCCACGTGATCAGTGCATGATCAGCCACGTGATCAGTGCATGATAGCCACGTGATCAGTGCATGATCAGTCACGTGATCAGTGCATGATCAGCCACGTGATCAGTGCATGATATCCACGTGATCAGTGCATGATCAGCCACGTGATCAGTGCATGATAGCCACGTGATCAGTGCATGATCAGTCACGTGATCATGTGTGATCAGCCACGTGATCAGTGCATGATGAGCCACGTGATCAGTGCATGATCATTACGTGATCAGTGCATGATCAGTCACGTGACCAGTACATGGTTGCTACGTGATCGTTGCATGATCAGCCACGTGAGCAGTGCATGATAGCCACGTGATCAGTGCATGATCAGTCACGTGATCAGTACATGATCAGTCACGTGAACAGTGCATGATCATTTACGTGATCTTGCATGATCAGTCACGTGACCAGTATATGGTTGCTACGTGATCATTGCATGATCAGCCACGTGCAGTGCATGATAGCCACGTGATGTGCATGAGTTACGTGAGCAGAGTATGATCAGCCACGTGATCAGTGCATGAGTGCCACGTGATCAGTGCATGATATGTCACGTGACAGGTGTGTGATCAGCCACGTGAACAGTGCATGTTCAGCCACGTGATCAGTGCATGATAGCCACGTGATCAGTGCATGATCAGTTACGTGAGCAGTGTATGATCAGCCACGTGATCAGTGCATGGTCAGACACGTGAACAGTGTATGATCAGCCACGTGATCAGTGCATGATATCCGTGATCAGTGCATGATCATCACGTGATCAATGATCAGCCACGTGAACAGTGCATGCTCAGTCACGTGATCTGGGCCTGCTGAGCTGCGTGATTACTGTCTGCTCATCTGCTTGACAATTGCCAGCTGAGCTGCACGATTCCTGCCTGTCATCTGCTTGACAATTGCCAGCTGTGCTGCGTAATTCCTGCCTGCTCAGCTGCTTGATTATTGCCAGCTGAGCAGCATGATTCCTCACACCTGAGTTCCATGATTATTGCCTGCTGACTGTTTGATTCGTGCCTACTCAGCTCTTTGTTTATTGCCTCCAGAGGCACATGATCAGTGTATGATAGCAAACATGATCAGCGCATGATCAGTCACATGATCAGCGCCATTAAGTCACGTGATCACTACATGATAGTCATGTGATCAGTCCATGCTCAGTCACGGTATCAGTGCATGATCAGCCACGTGATCAGTGCATGATCTGTCACAAGATTAGTGTATGATCATCCACGTGATCAGTGCATGGCAGTCATGTGATCAGTGCATGATATAGACGTGATCAGTGCATGATCAGTCTCGTGATCAGTGCATGATAGCCACGTGATCAGTGCATGATCAGTCACCTGATGGGTGTATGATCATTCACGTGACCTGTACATGGTAGCTACATGATCATTGCATGATCAGCCACGTGAGTAGTGCATGATAGCCACGTGATCACTGCATGATCAGTCACGTGATCAGTGCATGATCAGTCATGTGACCAGTACATGGTAGCTGCGTGATCATGGCATGATCAGCCACGTGAGCAGTGCATGATAGCCACGTGATCAGTGCATGATCAGACACGTGATCAGTGCATGATCAGTCACGTGATCAGTGCATGATCAGCCACGTGATCAGTGCATGATCAGCCACGTGATCAGTGCATGATCAGTCACGTGATCAGTGCATGATCAGCCACGTGATCAGTGCATGATCAGCCACGTGATCAGTGCATGATCAACGTGATCAGTGCATGATCAGTCACGTGATCAGTGCATGATAGCCACGTGATCAGTGCATGATCAGCCACGTGATCAGTGCATGATAGCCACGTGATCAGTGCATGATAGCCACGTGATCAGTGCATGATCAGTCACGTGATCAGTGTGTGATCAGCCACGTGATCAGTGCATGATATCCACGTGATCAGTGCATGATCAGCCACGTGATCAGTGCATGATAGCCACGTGATCAGTGCATGATCAGTCACGTGATCAGTGTGATCAGCCACGTGATCAGTGCATGATCAGCCACGTGATCAGTGCATGATCAATTACGTGATCAGTGCATGATCAGTCACGTGATCAGTGCATGATTGCACGTGATCAGTGCATGATCAGCCACGTGAGCAGTGCATGATAGCCACGTGATCAGTGCATGATCAGTCACGTGATCAGTGCATGATCAGCCACGTGATCAGTGCATGATCAGCCACGTGATCAGTGCATGATCAGTCACGTGATCAGTGCATGGTTGCCACGTGATCATTGCATGATCAGCCACGTGATCAGTGCATGATAGCCACGTGATCAGTGCATGAGTTACGTGATCAGTGCATGATCAGCCACGTGATCAGTGCATGAGTCCACGTGATCAGTGCATGATAGTCACGTGACAGTGTGTGATCAGCCACGTGATCAGTGCATGATCAGCCACGTGATCAGTGCATGATAGCCACGTGATCAGTGCATGATCAGTTACGTGATCAGTGCATGATCAGCCACGTGATCAGTGCATGATCAGCACGTGATCAGTGCATGATCAGCCACGTGATCAGTGCATGATAGCCACGTGATCAGTGCATGATCAGTCACGTGATCAGTGCATGATCAGCCACGTGATCAGTGCATGATCAGCCACGTGATCAGTGCATGATCAGTCACGTGATCAGTGCATGATCAGTCACGTGATCAGTGCATGAGCTCGTGATCAGTGCATGATCAGCCACGTGATCAGTGCATGATAGCCACGTGATCAGTGCATGATCAGCACGTGATCAGTGCATGATCAGTCACGTGATCAGTGCATGATCAGCCACGTGATCAGTGCATGATCAGCCACGTGATCAGTGCATGATCAGCCACGTGATCAGTGCATGATCAGTCACGTGATCAGTGCATGATCAGTCACGTGATCAGTGCATGATCAGCCACGTGATCAGTGCATGATCAGCCACGTGATCAGTGCATGATCAGTCACGTGATCAGTGCATGATCAGTCACGTGATCAGTACATGGTAGCTCGTGATCAGTGCATGATCAGCCACGTGATCAGTGCATGATAGCCACGTGATCAGTGCATGATAGCCACGTGATCAGTGCATGATCAGTCATGTGATACGTGTGTGATCAGCCACGTGATCAGTGCATGATATCCACGTGATCAGTGCATGACAGCCACGTGATCAGTGCATGATAGCCACGTGATCAGTGCATGATCAGTCACGTGATACATGTGTGATCAGCCACGTGATCAGTGCATGATGAGCCACGTGATCAGTGCAGGATCAATTACGTGATCAGTGCATGATCAGTCACGTGACCAGTACATGGTTGCTACGTGATCGTTGCATGATCAGCCACGTGAGCAGAGCATGATAGCCACGTGATCAGTGCATGATCAGTCACGTGATCAGTACATGATCAGTCACGTGAACAGTGCATGATCATTTACGTGATCTGTGCATGATCAGTCACGTGACCAGTATATGGTAGCTACGTGATCATTCCATGACGAGCCACGTGAGCAGTGCATGATAGCCACGTGATGTGTGCATGAGTTACGTGAGCAGAGTATGATCAGCCACGTGATCAGTGCATGAGTGCCACGTGATCAGTGCATGATATGTCACGTGACAGGTGTGTGATCAGCCACGTGAACAGTGCATGTTCAGCCACGTGATCAGTGCATGATAGCCACGTGATCAGTGCATGATCAGTTACGTGAGCAGTGTATGATCAGCCACGTGATCAGTGCATGGTCAGACACGTGAACAGTGTATGATCAGCCACGTGATCAGTGCATGATATCCAAGTGATCAGTGCATGATCATCACGTGATCAGTGTATGATCAGCCACGTGAACAGTGCATGCTCAGTCACGTGATCTGGGCCTGCTGAGCTGCGTGATTACTGTCTGCTCATCTGCTTGACAATTGCCAGCTGAGCTGCACGATTCCTGCCTGTCATCTGCTTGACAATTGCCAGCTGTGCTGCGTAATTCCTGCCTGCTCAGCTGCTTGATTATTGCCAGCTGAGCAGCATGATTCCTCACACCTGAGTTCCATGATTATTGCCTGCTGACTGTTTGATTCGTGCCTACTCAGCTCTTTGTTTATTGCCTCCAGAGGCACATGATCAGTGTATGATAGCAAACATGATCAGCGCATGATCAGTCACATGATCAGCGCCATTAAGTCACGTGATCACTACATGATAGTCATGTGATCAGTCCATGCTCAGTCACGGTATCAGTGCATGATCAGCCACGTGATCAGTGCATGATCTGTCACAAGATTAGTGTATGATCATCCACGTGATCAGTGCATGGGCAGTCATGTGATCAGTGCATGATATAGACGTGATCAGTGCATGATCAGTCTCGTGATCAGTGCATGATAGCCACGTGATCAGTGCATGATCAGTCACCTGATGGGTGTATGATCATTCACGTGACCTGTACATGGTAGCTACATGATCATTGCATGATCAGCCACGTGAGTAGTGCATGATAGCCACGTGATCACTGCATGATCAGTCACGTGATCAGTGCATGATCAGTCATGTGACCAGTACATGGTAGCTGCGTGATCATGGCATGATCAGCCACGTGAGCAGTGCATGATAGCCACGTGATCAGTGCATGATCAGACACGTGATCAGTGCATGATCAGTCACGTGATCAGTGCATGATCAGCCACGTGATCAGTGCATGATCAGGCACGTGATCAGTGTATGTCCAGCCAGTGATCAGTGCATGATAGCCACGTGATCAGTGCATGATCAGTCACGTGATCAGTGCATGATCAGTTATGTGATCAGTGTATGATCAGCCACGTGATCAGTGCATGATCAGCCACGTGATCAGTGCATGATCAATTACGTGATCAGTGCATGATCAGTCACGTGACCAGTACATGGTAGCTACGTGATCATTGCATGATCAGCCACGTGATCAGTGCATGATAGCCACGTGATCAGTGCATGATAGCCACGTGATCAGTGCATGATCAGTCATGTGATACGTGTGTGATCAGCCACGTGATCAGTGCATGATATCCACGTGATCAGTGCATGACAGCCACGTGATCAGTGCATGAGAGCCACGTGATCAGTGCATGATCAGTCACGTGATACATGTGTGATCAGCCACGTGATCAGTGCATGATGAGCCACGTGATCAGTGCATGATCAATTACGTGATCAGTGCATGATCAGTCACGTGACCAGTACATGGTTGCTACGTGATCAGTTGCATGATCAGCCACGTGAGCAGTGCATGATAGCCACGTGATCAGTGCATGATCAGTCACGTGATCAGTACATGATCAGTCACGTGAACAGTGCATGATCATTTACGTGATCAGTGCATGATCAGTCACGTGACCAGTATATGGTTGCTACGTGATCATTCCATGACGAGCCACGTGAGCAGTGCATGATAGCCACGTGATGTGTGCATGAGTTACGTGAGCAGAGTATGATCAGCCACGTGATCAGTGCATGAGTGCCACGTGATCAGTGCATGATATGTCACGTGACAGGTGTGTGATCAGCCACGTGAACAGTGCATGATCAGCCACGTGATCAGTGCATGATAGCCACGTGATCAGTGCATGATCAGTTACGTGAGCAGTGTATGATCAGCCACGTGATCAGTGCATGATATCCACGTGATCAGTGCATGATCATCACGTGATCAGTGTATGATCAGCCACGTGAACAGTGCATGCTCAGTCACGTGATCAGGGCCTGCTGAGCTGCGTGATTACTGTCTGCTCATCTGCTTGACAATTGCCAGCTGAGCTGCACGATTCCTGCCTGTCATCTGCTTGACAATTGCCAGCTGTGCTGTAATTCCTGCCTGCTCAGCTGCTTGATTATTGCCAGCTGAGCAGCATGATTCCTCACACCTGAGTTCCATGATTATTGCCTGCTGACTGTTTGATTCGTGCCTACTCAGCTCTTTGTTTATTGCCTCCAGAGGCACATGATCAGTGTATGATAGCAAACATGATCAGCGCATGATCAGTCACATGATCAGCGCCATTAAGTCACGTGATCACTACATGATAGTCATGTGATCAGTCCATGCTCAGTCACGGTATCAGTGCATGATCAGCCACGTGATCAGTGCATGATCTGTCACAAGATCAGTGTATGATCATCCACGTGATCAGTGCATGGGCAGTCATGTGATCAGTGCATGATATAGACGTGATCAGTGCATGATCAGTCTCGTGATCAGTGCATGATAGCCACGTGATCAGTGCATGATCAGTCACCTGATGGGTGTATGATCATTCACGTGACCTGTACATGGTAGCTACATGATCATTGCATGATCAGCCACGTGAGTAGTGCATGATAGCCACGTGATCAGTGCATGATCAGTCACGTGATCAGTGCATGATCAGTCATGTGACCAGTACATGGTAGCTGCGTGATCATGGCATGATCAGCCACGTGAGCAGTGCATGATAGCCACGTGATCAGTGCATGATCAGACACGTGATCAGTGCATGATCAGTCACGTGATCAGTGCATGATCAGCCACGTGATCAGTGCATGATCAGGCACGTGATCAGTGTATGTCAGCCACGTGATCAGTGCATGATAGCCACGTGATCAGTGCATGATCAGTCACGTGATCAGTGCATGATCAGTTATGTGATCAGTGTATGATCAGCCACGTGATCAGTGCATGATCAGCCACGTGATCAGTGCATGATCAATTACGTGATCAGTGCATGATCAGTCACGTGACCAGTACATGGTAGCTACGTGATCATTGCATGATCAGCCACGTGATCAGTGCATGATAGCCACGTGATCAGTGCATGATAGCCACGTGATCAGTGCATGATCAGTCATGTGATACGTGTGTGATCAGCCACGTGATCAGTGCATGATATCCACGTGATCAGTGCATGACAGCCACGTGATCAGTGCATGAGAGCCACGTGATCAGTGCATGATCAGTCACGTGATACATGTGTGATCAGCCACGTGATCAGTGCATGATGAGCCACGTGATCAGTGCAGGATCAATTACGTGATCAGTGCATGATCAGTCACGTGACCAGTACATGGTTGCTACGTGATCGTTGCATGATCAGCCACGTGAGCAGAGCATGATAGCCACGTGATCAGTGCATGATCAGTCACGTGATCAGTACATGATCAGTCACGTGAACAGTGCATGATCATTCGTGATCTTTGCATGATCAGTCACGTGACCAGTATATGGTTGCTACGTGATCATTCCATGATCAGCCACGTGAGCAGTGCATGATAGCCACGTGATGTGTGCATGAGTTACGTGAGCAGAGTATGATCAGCCACGTGATCAGTGCATGAGTGCCACGTGATCAGTGCATGATATGTCACGTGACAGGTGTGTGATCAGCCACGTGAACAGTGCATGTTCAGCCACGTGATCAGTGCATGATAGCCACGTGATCAGTGCATGATCAGTTACGTGAGCAGTGTATGATCAGCCACGTGATCAGTGCATGGTCAGACACGTGAACAGTGTATGATCAGCCACGTGATCAGTGCATGATATCCAAGTGATCAGTGCATGATCATCACGTGATCAGTGTATGATCAGCCACGTGAACAGTGCATGCTCAGTCACGTGATCTGGGCCTGCTGAGCTGCGTGATTACTGTCTGCTCATCTGCTTGACAATTGCCAGCTGAGCTGCACGATTCCTGCCTGTCATCTGCTTGACAATTGCCAGCTGTGCTGCGTAATTCCTGCCTGCTCAGCTGCTTGATTATTGCCAGCTGAGCAGCATGATTCCTCACACCTGAGTTCCATGATTATTGCCTGCTGACTGTTTGATTCGTGCCTACTCAGCTCTTTGTTTATTGCCTCCAGAGGCACATGATCAGTGTATGATAGCAAACATGATCAGCGCATGATCAGTCACATGATCAGCGCCATTAAGTCACGTGATCACTACATGATAGTCATGTGATCAGTCCATGCTCAGTCACGGTATCAGTGCATGATCAGCCACGTGATCAGTGCATGATCTGTCACAAGATTAGTGTATGATCATCCACGTGATCAGTGCATGGGCAGTCATGTGATCAGTGCATGATATAGACGTGATCAGTGCATGATCAGTCTCGTGATCAGTGCATGATAGCCACGTGATCAGTGCATGATCAGTCACCTGATGGGTGTATGATCATTCACGTGACCTGTACATGGTAGCTACATGATCATTGCATGATCAGCCACGTGAGTAGTGCATGATAGCCACGTGATCACTGCATGATCAGTCACGTGATCAGTGCATGATCAGTCATGTGACCAGTACATGGTAGCTGCGTGATCATGGCATGATCAGCCACGTGATCAGTGCATGATAGCCACGTGATCAGTGCATGATCAGACACGTGATCAGTGCATGATCAGTCACGTGATCAGTGCATGATCAGCCACGTGATCAGTGCATGATCAGCCACGTGATCAGTGCATGATCAGTCACGTGATCAGTGCATGATCAGTCACGTGATCAGTGCATGATCAGCCACGTGATCAGTGCATGATCAGCCACGTGATCAGTGCATGATCAATTACGTGATCAGTGCATGATCAGTCAGTGACCAGTGCATGATAGCTGCGTGATCATTGCATGATCAGCCACGTGATCAGTGCATGATAGCCACGTGATCAGTGCATGATAGCCACGTGATCAGTGCATGATCAGTCATGTGATCGTGTGTGATCAGCGTGATCAGTGCATGATATCCACGTGATCAGTGCATGACAGCCGTGATCAGTGCATGAGAGCCACGTGATCAGTGCATGATCAGTCACGTGATACATGTGTGATCAGCCACGTGATCAGTGCATGATGAGCCACGTGATCAGTGCAGGATCAATTACGTGATCAGTGCATGATCAGTCACGTGACCAGTACATGGTTGCTACGTGATCGTTGCATGATCAGCCACGTGAGCAGAGCATGATAGCCACGTGATCAGTGCATGATCAGTCACGTGATCAGTACATGATCAGTCACGTGAACAGTGCATGATCATTTACGTGATCAGTGCATGATCAGTCACGTGACCAGTATATGGTTGCTACGTGATCATTCCATGACGAGCCACGTGAGCAGTGCATGATAGCCACGTGATGTGCATGAGTTACGTGAGCAGAGTATGATCAGCCACGTGATCAGTGCATGAGTGCCACGTGATCAGTGCATGATATGTCACGTGACAGGTGTGTGATCAGCCACGTGAACAGTGCATGTTCAGCCACGTGATCAGTGCATGATAGCCACGTGATCAGTGCATGATCAGTTACGTGAGCAGTGTATGATCAGCCACGTGATCAGTGCATGGTCAGACACGTGAACAGTGTATGATCAGCCACGTGATCAGTGCATGATATCCAAGTGATCAGTGCATGATCATCACGTGATCAGTGTATGATCAGCCACGTGAACAGTGCATGCTCAGTCACGTGATCTGGGCCTGCTGAGCTGCGTGATTACTGTCTGCTCATCTGCTTGACAATTGCCAGCTGAGCTGCACGATTCCTGCCTGTCATCTGCTTGACAATTGCCAGCTGTGCTGCGTAATTCCTGCCTGCTCAGCTGCTTGATTATTGCCAGCTGAGCAGCATGATTCCTCACACCTGAGTTCCATGATTATTGCCTGCTGACTGTTTGATTCGTGCCTACTCAGCTCTTTGTTTATTGCCTCCAGAGGCACATGATCAGTGTATGATAGCAAACATGATCAGCGCATGATCAGTCACATGATCAGCGCCATTAAGTCACGTGATCACTACATGATAGTCATGTGATCAGTCCATGCTCAGTCACGGTATCAGTGCATGATCAGCCACGTGATCAGTGCATGATCTGTCACAAGATCAGTGTATGATCATCCACGTGATCAGTGCATGGGCAGTCATGTGATCAGTGCATGATATAGACGTGATCAGTGCATGATCAGTCTCGTGATCAGTGCATGATAGCCACGTGATCAGTGCATGATCAGTCACCTGATGGGTGTATGATCATTCACGTGACCTGTACATGGTAGCTACATGATCATTGCATGATCAGCCACGTGAGTAGTGCATGATAGCCACGTGATCAGTGCATGATCAGTCACGTGATCAGTGCATGATCAGTCATGTGACCAGTACATGGTAGCTGCGTGATCATGGCATGATCAGCCACGTGAGCAGTGCATGATAGCCACGTGATCAGTGCATGATCAGTCACGTGATCAGTGCATGATCAGTCACGTGATCAGTGCATGATCAGCCACGTGATCAGTGCATGATCAGCCACGTGATCAGTGCATGATCAGCCACGTGATCAGTGCATGATCAGCCACGTGATCAGTGCATGATCAGTCACGTGATCAGTGCATGATCATCACGTGATCAGTGCATGATCAGCCACGTGATCAGTGCATGATCAGCCACGTGATCAGTGCATGATCAGTCACGTGATCAGTGCATGATCAGTCACGTGATCAGTGCATGATCAGCCACGTGATCAGTGCATGATCAGCCACGTGATCAGTGCATGATCAGCCACGTGATCAGTGCATGATCAGTCACGTGATCAGTGCATGATCAGCACGTGATCAGTGCATGATCAGCCACGTGATCAGTGCATGATAGCCACGTGATCAGTGCATGATCAGCCACGTGATCAGTGCATGATCATCACGTGATCAGTGCATGATCAGTCACGTGATCAGTGCATGATCAGCCACGTGATCAGTGCATGATCAGCCACGTGATCAGTGCATGATCAGTCACGTGATCAGTGCATGATCAGCCACGTGATCAGTGCATGATCAGTCACGTGATCAGTGCATGATCAGTCACGTGATCAGTGCATGATAGCCACGTGATCAGTGCATGATCAGCCACGTGATCAGTGCATGATAGCCACGTGATCAGTGCATGATCAGTCACGTGATCAGTGCATGATCAGTCACGTGATCAGTGCATGATAGCCACGTGATCAGTGCATGATCAGTCACGTGATCAGTGCATGATAGCCACGTGATCAGTGCATGATCAGCCACGTGATCAGTGCATGATCAGTCACGTGATCAGTGCATGATCAGCCACGTGATCAGTGCATGATCAGTCACGTGATCAGTGCATGATCAGCCACGTGATCAGTGCATGATAGCCACGTGATCAGTGCATGATCAGTCACGTGATCAGTGCATGATCAGTCACGTGATCAGTGCATGATCAGCCACGTGATCAGTGCATGATCAGCCACGTGATCAGTGCATGATCAATTACGTGATCAGTGCATGATCAGTCACGTGATCAGTGCATGATAGCTACGTGATCAGTGCATGATCAGCCACGTGATCAGTGCATGATAGCCACGTGATCAGTGCATGATAGCCACGTGATCAGTGCATGATCAGTCATGTGATCGTGTGTGATCAGCCACGTGATCAGTGCATGATATCCACGTGATCAGTGCATGATCAGCCACGTGATCAGTGCATGAGAGCCACGTGATCAGTGCATGATCAGTCACGTGATCATGTGTGATCAGCCACGTGATCAGTGCATGATGAGCCACGTGATCAGTGCATGATCAATTACGTGATCAGTGCATGATCAGTCACGTGACCAGTACATGGTTGCTACGTGATCGTTGCATGATCAGCCACGTGAGCAGTGCATGATAGCCACGTGATCAGTGCATGATCAGTCACGTGATCAGTACATGATCAGTCACGTGAACAGTGCATGATCATTTACGTGATCAGTGCATGATCAGTCACGTGACCAGTATATGGTAGCTACGTGATCATTCCATGACAGCCACGTGAGCAGTGCATGATAGCCACGTGATGTGTGCATGAGTTACGTGAGCAGAGTATGATCAGCCACGTGATCAGTGCATGAGTGCCACGTGATCAGTGCATGATATGTCACGTGACAGGTGTGTGATCAGCCACGTGAACAGTGCATGTTCAGCCACGTGATCAGTGCATGATAGCCACGTGATCAGTGCATGATCAGTTACGTGAGCAGTGTATGATCAGCCACGTGATCAGTGCATGGTCAGACACGTGAACAGTGTATGATCAGCCACGTGATCAGTGCATGATATCCAAGTGATCAGTGCATGATCATCACGTGATCAGTGTATGATCAGCCACGTGAACAGTGCATGCTCAGTCACGTGATCTGGGCCTGCTGAGCTGCGTGATTACTGTCTGCTCATCTGCTTGACAATTGCCAGCTGAGCTGCACGATTCCTGCCTGTCATCTGCTTGACAATTGCCAGCTGTGCTGCGTAATTCCTGCCTGCTCAGCTGCTTGATTATTGCCAGCTGAGCAGCATGATTCCTCACACCTGAGTTCCATGATTATTGCCTGCTGACTGTTTGATTCGTGCCTACTCAGCTCTTTGTTTATTGCCTCCAGAGGCACATGATCAGTGTATGATAGCAAACATGATCAGCGCATGATCAGTCACATGATCAGCGCCATTAAGTCACGTGATCACTACATGATAGTCATGTGATCAGTCCATGCTCAGTCACGGTATCAGTGCATGATCAGCCACGTGATCAGTGCATGATCTGTCACATGATTAGTGTATGATCATCCACGTGATCAGTGCATGGTCATGTGATCAGTGCATGATGCGTGATCAGTGCATGATCAGTCACCTGATGGGTGTATGATCATTCACGTGACCTGTACATGGTAGCTACATGATCATTGCATGATCAGCCACGTGAGTAGTGCATGATAGCCACGTGATCAGTGCATGATCAGTCACGTGATCAGTGCATGATCAGTCATGTGACCAGTACATGGTAGCTGCGTGATCATGCATGATCAGCCACGTGATCAGTGCATGATAGCCACGTGATCAGTGCATGATCAGTCACGTGATCAGTGCATGATCAGTCACGTGATCAGTGCATGATCAGTCACGTGATCAGTGCATGATCAGCCACGTGATCAGTGCATGATCAGCCACGTGATCAGTGCATGATCAGCCACGTGATCAGTGCATGATCAGCCACGTGATCAGTGCATGATCAGTCACGTGATCAGTGCATGATCAGTCACGTGATCAGTGCATGATCAGCCACGTGATCAGTGCATGATCAATTACGTGATCAGTGCATGATCAGTCACGTGACCAGTACATGGTAGCTACGTGATCAGTGCATGATCAGCCACGTGATCAGTGCATGATAGCCACGTGATCAGTGCATGATCAGCCACGTGATCAGTGCATGATCAGTCACGTGATCGTGCATGATCAGCCACGTGATCAGTGCATGATAGCCACGTGATCAGTGCATGATCAGCCACGTGATCAGTGCATGATCAGCCACGTGATCAGTGCATGATAGCCACGTGATCAGTGCATGAGTCACGTGATCAGTGCATGATCAGCCACGTGATCAGTGCATGATTCCACGTGATCAGTGCATGATCAGTCACGTGACAGTGCATGATCAGCCACGTGATCAGTGCATGATCAGCCACGTGATCAGTGCATGATAGCCACGTGATCAGTGCATGATCAGTCACGTGATCAGTGCATGATCAGCCACGTGATCAGTGCATGATATCCACGTGATCAGTGCATGACAGCCACGTGATCAGTGCATGAGAGCCACGTGATCAGTGCATGATCAGTCACGTGATCATGTGTGATCAGCCACGTGATCAGTGCATGATCAGCCACGTGATCAGTGCATGATCAATTACGTGATCAGTGCATGATCAGTCACGTGACCAGTACATGGTTGCTACGTGATCATTGCATGATCAGCCACGTGAGCAGTGCATGATAGCCACGTGATCAGTGCATGATCAGTCACGTGATCAGTGCATGATCAGTCACGTGATCAGTGCATGATCATTCGTGATCAGTGCATGATCAGTCACGTGACCAGTATATGATTGCTCGTGATCAGTGCATGACAGCCACGTGATCAGTGCATGATAGCCACATGATGTGTGCATGAGTTACGTGATCAGTGTATGATCAGCCACGTGATCAGTGCATGATGCCACGTGATCAGTGCATGATCAGCCACGTGATCAGTGCATGATCAGCCACGTGATCAGTGCATGATCAGCCACGTGATCAGTGCATGATCAGTCACGTGATCAGTGTATGATCAGCCACGTGAACAGTGCATGCTCAGTCACGTGATCTGGGCCTGCTGAGCTGCGTGATTACTGTCTGCTCATCTGCTTGACAATTGCCAGCTGAGCTGCACGATTCCTGCCTGTCATCTGCTTGACAATTGCCAGCTGTGCTGCGTAATTCCTGCCTGCTCAGCTGCTTGATTATTGCCAGCTGAGCAGCATGATTCCTCACACCTGAGTTCCATGATTATTGCCTGCTGACTGTTTGATTCGTGCCTACTCAGCTCTTTGTTTATTGCCTCCAGAGGCACATGATCAGTGTATGATAGCAAACATGATCAGCGCATGATCAGTCACATGATCAGCGCCATTAAGTCACGTGATCACTACATGATAGTCATGTGATCAGTCCATGCTCAGTCACGGTATCAGTGCATGATCAGCCACGTGATCAGTGCATGATCTGTCACAAGATTAGTGTATGATCATCCACGTGATCAGTGCATGGCAGTCATGTGATCAGTGCATGATATAGACGTGATCAGTGCATGATCAGTCTCGTGATCAGTGCATGATAGCCACGTGATCAGTGCATGATCAGTCACCTGATGGGTGTATGATCATTCACGTGACCTGTACATGGTAGCTACATGATCATTGCATGATCAGCCACGTGAGTAGTGCATGATAGCCACGTGATCACTGCATGATCAGTCACGTGATCAGTGCATGATCAGTCATGTGACCAGTACATGGTAGCTGCGTGATCATGGCATGATCAGCCACGTGATCAGTGCATGATAGCCACGTGATCAGTGCATGATCAGACACGTGATCAGTGCATGATCAGTCACGTGATCAGTGCATGATCAGTCACGTGATCAGTGCATGATCAGCCACGTGATCAGTGCATGATCAGCACGTGATCAGTGCATGTCAGCCACGTGATCAGTGCATGATAGCCACGTGATCAGTGCATGATCAGTCACGTGATCAGTGCATGATCAGTCATGTGATCAGTGCATGATCAGCCACGTGATCAGTGCATGATCAGCCACGTGATCAGTGCATGATCATTACGTGATCAGTGCATGATCAGTCACGTGACCAGTACATGGTAGCTACGTGATCAGTGCATGATCAGCCACGTGATCAGTGCATGATAGCCACGTGATCAGTGCATGATCAGCCACGTGATCAGTGCATGATCAGTCGTGATCGTGTGATCAGCCACGTGATCAGTGCATGATATCCGTGATCAGTGCATGATCAGCCACGTGATCAGTGCATGATCAGCCACGTGATCAGTGCATGATCAGTCACGTGATCATGTGTGATCAGCCACGTGATCAGTGCATGATGAGCCACGTGAGCAGTGCATGATAGCCACGTGATGTGTGCATGAGTTACGTGAGCAGAGTATGATCAGCCACGTATCAGTGCATGAGTGCCACGTGATCAGTGCATGATATGTCACGTGACAGGTGTGTGATCAGCCACGTGAACAGTGCATGTTCAGCCACGTGATCAGTGCATGATAGCCACGTGATCAGTGCATGATCAGTTACGTGAGCAGTGTATGATCAGCCACGTGATCAGTGCATGGTCAGACACGTGAACAGTGTATGATCAGCCACGTGATCAGTGCATGATATCCAAGTGATCAGTGCATGATCATCACGTGATCAGTGTATGATCAGCCACGTGAACAGTGCATGCTCAGTCACGTGATCTGGGCCTGCTGAGCTGCGTGATTACTGTCTGCTCATCTGCTTGACAATTGCCAGCTGAGCTGCACGATTCCTGCCTGTCATCTGCTTGACAATTGCCAGCTGTGCTGCGTAATTCCTGCCTGCTCAGCTGCTTGATTATTGCCAGCTGAGCAGCATGATTCCTCACAGCTGAGTTCCATGATTCTTGCCTGCTGACTGTTTGATTCGTGCCTACTCAGCTCTTTGTTTATTGCCTCCAGAGGCACATGATCAGTGTATGATAGCAAACATGATCAGCGCATGATCAGTCACATGATCAGCGCCATTAAGTCACGTGATCACTACATGATAGTCATGTGATCAGTCCATGCTCAGTCACGTATCAGTGCATGATCAGCCACGTGATCAGTGCATGATCTGTCACAAGATTAGTGTATGATCATCCACGTGATCAGTGCATGGGCAGTCATGTGATCAGTGCATGATATAGACGTGATCAGTGCATGATCAGTCTCGTGATCAGTGCATGATAGCCACGTGATCAGTGCATGATCAGTCACCTGATGGGTGTATGATCATTCACGTGACCTGTACATGGTAGCTACATGATCATTGCATGATCAGCCACGTGAGTAGTGCATGATAGCCACGTGATCAGTGCATGATCAGTCACGTGATCAGTGCATGATCAGTCATGTGACCAGTACATGGTAGCTGCGTGATCATGGCATGATCAGCCACGTGAGCAGTGCATGATAGCCACGTGATCAGTGCATGATCAGACACGTGATCAGTGCATGATCAGTCACGTGATCAGTGCATGATCAGCCACGTGATCAGTGCATGATCAGCCACGTGATCAGTGCATGATCAGCCACGTGATCAGTGCATGATCAGCCACGTGATCAGTGCATGATAGCCACGTGATCAGTGCATGATCAGTCACGTGATCAGTGCATGATCAGTCACGTGATCAGTGCATGATCAGCCACGTGATCAGTGCATGATCAGCCACGTGATCAGTGCATGATCAATTACGTGATCAGTGCATGATCAGTCACGTGACCAGTACATGGTAGCTACGTGATCATTGCATGATCAGCCACGTGATCAGTGCATGATAGCCACGTGATCAGTGCATGATCAGCCACGTGATCAGTGCATGATCAGTCACGTGATACGTGTGTGATCAGCCACGTGATCAGTGCATGATATCACGTGATCAGTGCATGATCAGCCACGTGATCAGTGCATGATAGCCACGTGATCAGTGCATGATCAGTCACGTGATCATGTGTGATCAGCCACGTGATCAGTGCATGATGAGCCACGTGATCAGTGCAGGATAGCCACGTGATGTGTGCATGATGAGTTACGTGAGCAGAGTATGATCAGCCACGTGATCAGTGCATGAGTGCCACGTGATCAGTGCATGATATGTCACGTGACAGGTGTGTGATCAGCCACGTGAACAGTGCATGTTCAGCCACGTGATCAGTGCATGATAGCCACGTGATCAGTGCATGATCAGTTACGTGAGCAGTGTATGATCAGCCACGTGATCAGTGCATGGTCAGACACGTGAACAGTGTATGATCAGCCACGTGATCAGTGCATGATATCCAAGTGATCAGTGCATGATCATCACGTGATCAGTGTATGATCAGCCACGTGAACAGTGCATGCTCAGTCACGTGATCTGGGCCTGCTGAGCTGCGTGATTACTGTCTGCTCATCTGCTTGACAATTGCCAGCTGAGCTGCACGATTCCTGCCTGTCATCTGCTTGACAATTGCCAGCTGTGCTGCGTAATTCCTGCCTGCTCAGCTGCTTGATTATTGCCAGCTGAGCAGCATGATTCCTCACAGCTGAGTTCCATGATTATTGCCTGCTGACTGTTTGATTCGTGCCTACTCAGCTCTTTGTTTATTGCCTCCAGAGGCACATGATCAGTGTATGATAGCAAACATGATCAGCGCATGATCAGTCACATGATCAGCGCCATTAAGTCACGTGATCACTACATGATAGTCATGTGATCAGTCCATGCTCAGTCACGGTATCAGTGCATGATCAGCCACGTGATCAGTGCATGATCTGTCACATGATTAGTGTATGATCATCCACGTGATCAGTGCATGGGCAGTCATGTGATCAGTGCATGATATAGACGTGATCAGTGCATGATCAGTCTCGTGATCAGTGCATGATAGCCACGTGATCAGTGCATGATCAGTCACCTGATGGGTGTATGATCATTCACGTGACCTGTACATGGTAGCTACATGATCATTGCATGATCAGCCACGTGAGTAGTGCATGATAGCCACGTGATCAGTGCATGATCAGTCACGTGATCAGTGCATGATCAGTCATGTGACCAGTACATGTAGCTGCGTGATCATGCATGATCAGCCACGTGAGCAGTGCATGATAGCCACGTGATCAGTGCATGATCAGTCACGTGATCAGTGCATGATCAGCCACGTGATCAGTGCATGATCAGCCACGTGATCAGTGCATGATCAGCCACGTGATCAGTGCATGATCAGGCACGTGATCAGTGCATGATCAGCCACGTGATCAGTGCATGATAGCCACGTGATCAGTGCATGATCAGTCACGTGATC
Organism: Bos javanicus; assembly: GCF_032452875.1. NCBI lineage: Eukaryota > Metazoa > Chordata > Mammalia > Artiodactyla > Bovidae > Bos > Bos javanicus. The sequence goes on from NW_026894578.1 coordinate 74,207, forward strand.
AGTGCATGATCAGTCACGTGATCAGTGCATGATCAGCCACGTGATCAGTGCATGATCAGCCACGTGATCAGTGCATGATCAATTACGTGATCAGTGCATGATCAGTCACGTGACCAGTACATGGTAGCCACGTGATCAGTGCATGATCAGCCACGTGATCAGTGCATGATAGCCACGTGATCAGTGCATGATCAGCCACGTGATCAGTGCATGATCAGTCACGTGATCAGTGTGATCAGCCACGTGATCAGTGCATGATCAGCCACGTGATCAGTGCATGATCAGCCACGTGATCAGTGCATGATCAGCCACGTGATCAGTGCATGATCAGTCACGTGATCATGTGTGATCAGCCACGTGATCAGTGCATGATCAGCCACGTGATCAGTGCATGATAGCCACGTGATGTGTGCATGAGTTACGTGAGCAGTATGATCAGCCACGTGATCAGTGCATGAGTGCCACGTGATCAGTGCATGATATGTCACGTGACAGTGTGTGATCAGCCACGTGATCAGTGCATGTTCAGCCACGTGATCAGTGCATGATAGCCACGTGATCAGTGCATGATCAGTCACGTGAGCAGTGTATGATCAGCCACGTGATCAGTGCATGGTCAGACACGTGAACAGTGTATGATCAGCCACGTGATCAGTGCATGATATCCAAGTGATCAGTGCATGATCATCACGTGATCAGTGTATGATCAGCCACGTGAACAGTGCATGCTCAGTCACGTGATCTGGGCCTGCTGAGCTGCGTGATTACTGTCTGCTCATCTGCTTGACAATTGCCAGCTGAGCTGCACGATTCCTGCCTGTCATCTGCTTGACAATTGCCAGCTGTGCTGCGTAATTCCTGCCTGCTCAGCTGCTTGATTGCCAGCTGAGCAGCATGATTCCTCACACCTGAGTTCCATGATTATTGCCTGCTGACTGTTTGATTCGTGCCTACTCAGCTCTTTGTTTATTGCCTCCAGAGGCACATGATCAGTGTATGATAGCAAACATGATCAGCGCATGATCAGTCACATGATCAGCGCCATTAAGTCACGTGATCACTACATGATAGTCATGTGATCAGTCCATGCTCAGTCACGGTATCAGTGCATGATCAGCCACGTGATCAGTGCATGATCTGTCACAAGATTAGTGTATGATCATCCACGTGATCAGTGCATGGGCAGTCATGTGATCAGTGCATGATATAGACGTGATCAGTGCATGATCAGTCACGTGATCAGTGCATGATAGCCACGTGATCAGTGCATGATCAGTCACCTGATGGGTGTATGATCATTCACGTGACCTGTACATGGTAGCTACATGATCATTGCATGATCAGCCACGTGAGTAGTGCATGATAGCCACGTGATCAGTGCATGATCAGTCACGTGATCAGTGCATGATCAGCCACGTGATCAGTGCATGATCAGACACGATCAGTGCATGATCAGTCACGTGATCAGTGCATGATCAGCCACGTGATCAGTGCATGATCAGGCACGTGATCAGTGCATGATCAGCCACGTGATCAGTGCATGATAGCCACGTGATCAGTGCATGATCAGTCACGTGATCAGTGCATGATCAGTCACGTGATCAGTGCATGATCAGCCACGTGATCAGTGCATGATCAGCCACGTGATCAGTGCATGATCAATTACGTGATCAGTGCATGATCAGTCACGTGATCAGTGCATGGTAGCTACGTGATCAGTGCATGATCAGCCACGTGATCAGTGCATGATAGCCACGTGATCAGTGCATGATAGCCACGTGATCAGTGCATGATCAGTCATGTGATCGTGTGTGATCAGCCACGTGATCAGTGCATGATATCCACGTGATCAGTGCATGACAGCCACGTGATCAGTGCATGATCAGCCACGTGATCAGTGCATGATCAGTCACGTGATACATGTGTGATCAGCCACGTGATCAGTGCATGATGAGCCACGTGATCAGTGCATGATCAATTACGTGATCAGTGCATGATCAGTCACGTGACCAGTACATGGTTGCTACGTGATCGTTGCATGATCAGCCACGTGAGCAGTGCATGATAGCCACGTGATCAGTGCATGATCAGTCACGTGATCAGTACATGATCAGTCACGTGAACAGTGCATGATCATTTACGTGATCAGTGCATGATCAGTCACGTGACCAGTATATGGTTGCTACGTGATCATTCCATGACGAGCCACGTGAGCAGTGCATGATAGCCACGTGATGTGTGCATGAGTTACGTGAGCAGAGTATGATCAGCCACGTGATCAGTGCATGAGTGCCACGTGATCAGTGCATGATATGTCACGTGACAGGTGTGTGATCAGCCACGTGAACAGTGCATGTTCAGCCACGTGATCAGTGCATGATAGCCACGTGATCAGTGCATGATCAGTTACGTGAGCAGTGTATGATCAGCCACGTGATCAGTGCATGGTCAGACACGTGAACAGTGTATGATCAGCCACGTGATCAGTGCATGATATCCAAGTGATCAGTGCATGATCATCACGTGATCAGTGTATGATCAGCCACGTGAACAGTGCATGCTCAGTCACGTGATCTGGGCCTGCTGAGCTGCGTGATTACTGTCTGCTCATCTGCTTGACAATTGCCAGCTGAGCTGCACGATTCCTGCCTGTCATCTGCTTGACAATTGCCAGCTGTGCTGCGTAATTCCTGCCTGCTCAGCTGCTTGATTATTGCCAGCTGAGCAGCATGATTCCTCACAGCTGAGTTCCATGATTATTGCCTGCTGACTGTTTGATTCGTGCCTACTCAGCTCTTTGTTTATTGCCTCCAGAGGCACATGATCAGTGTATGATAGCAAACATGATCAGCGCATGATCAGTCACATGATCAGCGCCATTAAGTCACGTGATCACTACATGATAGTCATGTGATCAGTCCATGCTCAGTCACGGTATCAGTGCATGATCAGCCACGTGATCAGTGCATGATCTGTCACATGATTAGTGTATGATCATCCACGTGATCAGTGCATGGGCAGTCATGTGATCAGTGCATGATATAGACGTGATCAGTGCATGATCAGTCTCGTGATCAGTGCATGATAGCCACGTGATCAGTGCATGATCAGTCACCTGATGGGTGTATGATCATTCACGTGACCTGTACATGGTAGCTACATGATCATTGCATGATCAGCCACGTGAGTAGTGCATGATAGCCACGTGATCACTGCATGATCAGTCACGTGATCAGTGCATGATCAGTCATGTGACCAGTACATGGTAGCTGCGTGATCATGGCATGATCAGCCACGTGAGCAGTGCATGATAGCCACGTGATCAGTGCATGATCAGACACGTGATCAGTGCATGATCAGTCACGTGATCAGTGCATGATCAGCCACGTGATCAGTGCATGATCAGCCACGTGATCAGTGCATGATCAGCCACGTGATCAGTGCATGATCAGCCACGTGATCAGTGCATGATAGCCACGTGATCAGTGCATGATCAGTCACGTGATCAGTGCATGATCAGTCACGTGATCAGTGCATGATCAGCCACGTGATCAGTGCATGATCAGCCACGTGATCAGTGCATGATCAATTACGTGATCAGTGCATGATCAGTCACGTGACCAGTGCATGATAGCTACGTGATCATTGCATGATCAGCCACGTGATCAGTGCATGATAGCCACGTGATCAGTGCATGATAGCCACGTGATCAGTGCATGATCAGTCATGTGATATGTGTGTGATCAGCCACGTGATCAGTGCATGATATCCACGTGATCAGTGCATGATCAGCCACGTGATCAGTGCATGATCAGCCACGTGATCAGTGCATGATCAGTCACGTGATCATGTGATCAGCCACGTGATCAGTGCATGATGAGCCACGTGATCAGTGCATGATCAATTACGTGATCAGTGCATGATCAGTCACGTGATCAGTGCATGGTTGCCACGTGATCGTGCATGATCAGCCACGTGATCAGTGCATGATAGCCACGTGATCAGTGCATGATCAGTCACGTGATCAGTGCATGATCAGTCACGTGATCAGTGCATGATCATTTACGTGATCAGTGCATGATCAGTCACGTGATCAGTATATGGTTGCTACGTGATCATTCCATGACAGCCACGTGAGCAGTGCATGATAGCCACGTGATGAGTGCATGAGTTACGTGATCAGTGTATGATCAGCCACGTGATCAGTGCATGAGTCACGTGATCAGTGCATGATAGTCACGTGACAGTGTGTGATCAGCCACGTGATCAGTGCATGATCAGCCACGTGATCAGTGCATGATAGCCACGTGATCAGTGCATGATCAGTCACGTGATCAGTGCATGATCAGCCACGTGATCAGTGCATGATATCCACGTGATCAGTGCATGATAGCCACGTGATCAGTGCATGATAGCCACGTGATCAGTGCATGATCAGTCACGTGATACATGTGTGATCAGCCACGTGATCAGTGCATGATGAGCCACGTGATCAGTGCATGATCAATTACGTGATCAGTGCATGATCAGTCACGTGACCAGTACATGGTTGCTACGTGATCGTTGCATGATCAGCCACGTGAGCAGTGCATGATAGCCACGTGATCAGTGCATGATCAGTCACGTGATCAGTACATGATCAGTCACGTGAACAGTGCATGATCATTTACGTGATCAGTGCATGATCAGTCACGTGACCAGTATATGGTTGCTACGTGATCATTCCATGACGAGCCACGTGAGCAGTGCATGATAGCCACGTGATGTGTGCATGAGTTACGTGAGCAGAGTATGATCAGCCACGTGATCAGTGCATGAGTGCCACGTGATCAGTGCATGATATGTCACGTGACAGGTGTGTGATCAGCCACGTGAACAGTGCATGTTCAGCCACGTGATCAGTGCATGATAGCCACGTGATCAGTGCATGATCAGTTACGTGAGCAGTGTATGATCAGCCACGTGATCAGTGCATGGTCAGACACGTGAACAGTGTATGATCAGCCACGTGATCAGTGCATGATATCCAAGTGATCAGTGCATGATCATCACGTGATCAGTGTATGATCAGCCACGTGAACAGTGCATGCTCAGTCACGTGATCTGGGCCTGCTGAGCTGCGTGATTACTGTCTGCTCATCTGCTTGACAATTGCCAGCTGAGCTGCACGATTCCTGCCTGTCATCTGCTTGACAATTGCCAGCTGTGCTGCGTAATTCCTGCCTGCTCAGCTGCTTGATTATTGCCAGCTGAGCAGCATGATTCCTCACACCTGAGTCCATGATTATTGCCTGCTGACTGTTTGATTCGTGCCTACTCAGCTCTTTGTTTATTGCCTCCAGAGGCACATGATCAGTGTATGATAGCAAACATGATCAGCGCATGATCAGTCACATGATCAGCGCCATTAAGTCACGTGATCACTACATGATAGTCATGTGATCAGTCCATGCTCAGTCACGGTATCAGTGCATGATCAGCCACGTGATCAGTGCATGATCTGTCACATGATTAGTGTATGATCATCCACGTGATCAGTGCATGGGCAGTCATGTGATCAGTGCATGATATAGACGTGATCAGTGCATGATCAGTCACGTGATCAGTGCATGATAGCCACGTGATCAGTGCATGATCAGTCACCTGATGGGTGTATGATCATTCACGTGACCTGTACATGGTAGCTACATGATCATTGCATGATCAGCCACGTGAGTAGTGCATGATAGCCACGTGATCACTGCATGATCAGTCACGTGATCAGTGCATGATCAGTCATGTGACCAGTACATGGTAGCTGCGTGATCATGCATGATCAGCCACGTGAGCAGTGCATGATAGCCACGTGATCAGTGCATGATCAGACACGTGATCAGTGCATGATCAGTCACGTGATCAGTGCATGATCAGCCACGTGATCAGTGCATGATCAGCCACGTGATCAGTGCATGATCAGCCACGTGATCAGTGCATGATCAGCCACGTGATCAGTGCATGATAGCCACGTGATCAGTGCATGATCAGTCACGTGATCAGTGCATGATCAGTTACGTGATCAGTGCATGATCAGCCACGTGATCAGTGCATGATCAGCCACGTGATCAGTGCATGATCAATTACGTGATCAGTGCATGATCAGTCACGTGACCAGTACATGGTAGCTACGTGATCAGTTGCATGATCAGCCACGTGATCAGTGCATGATAGCCACGTGATCAGTGCATGATCAGCCACGTGATCAGTGCATGATCAGTCACGTGATCAGTGTGTGATCAGCCACGTGATCAGTGCATGATAGCCACGTGATCAGTGCATGATCAGCCACGTGATCAGTGCATGATAGCCACGTGATCAGTGCATGATCAGTCACGTGATACATGATCAGCCACGTGATCAGTGCATGATCAGCCACGTGATCAGTGCATGATAGCCACGTGATCAGTGCATGAGTTACGTGAGCAGAGTATGATCAGCCACGTATCAGTGCATGAGTGCCACGTGATCAGTGCATGATATGTCACGTGACAGGTGTGTGATCAGCCACGTGAACAGTGCATGTTCAGCCACGTGATCAGTGCATGATAGCCACGTGATCAGTGCATGATCAGTTACGTGAGCAGTGTATGATCAGCCACGTGATCAGTGCATGGTCAGACACGTGAACAGTGTATGATCAGCCACGTGATCAGTGCATGATATCCAAGTGATCAGTGCATGATCATCACGTGATCAGTGTATGATCAGCCACGTGAACAGTGCATGCTCAGTCACGTGATCTGGGCCTGCTGAGCTGCGTGATAACTGTCTGCTCATCTGCTTGACAATTGCCAGCTGAGCTGCACGATTCCTGCCTGTCATCTGCTTGACAATTGCCAGCTGTGCTGCATAATTCCTGCCTGTTCAGCTGCTTGATTATTGCCAGCTGAGCAGCATGATTCTCACACCTGAGTTCCATGATTATTGCCTGCTGACTGTTTGATCGTGCCTACTCAGCTCTTTGTTTATTGCCTCCAGAGGCACATGATCAGTGTATGATAGCAAACATGATCAGCGCATGATCAGTCACATGATCAGCGCCATTAAGTCACGTGATCACTACATGATAGTCATGTGATCAGTCCATGCTCAGTCACGGTATCAGTGCATGATCAGCCACGTGATCAGTGCATGATCTGTCACAAGATTAGTGTATGAACATCCACGTGATCAGTGCATGGGCAGTCATGTGATCAGTGCATGATATAGACGTGATCAGTGCATGATCAGTCTCGTGATCAGTGCATGATAGCCACGTGATCAGTGCATGATCAGTCACCTGATGGGTGTATGATCATTCACGTGACCTGTACATGGTAGCTACATGATCATTGCATGATCAGCCACGTGAGTAGTGCATGATAGCCACGTGATCACTGAATGATCAGTCACGTGATCAGTGCATGATCAGCCACGTGATCAGTTCATGATCAGACACGTGATCAGTGCATGATCAGTCACGTGATCAGTGCATGATCAGCCACGTGATCAGTGCATGACCAGGCACGTGATCAGTGTATGTCAGCCACGTGATCAGTGCATGATAGCCACGTGATCAGTGCATGATCAGTCACGTGATCAGTGCATGATCAGTATGTGATCAGTGTATGATCAGCCACGTGATCAGTGCATGATCAGCCACGTGATCAGTGCATGATCAATTACGTGATCAGTGCATGATCAGTCACGTGACCAGTACATGGTAGCTACGTGATCATTGCATGATCAGCCACGTGATCAGTGCATGATACGTGATCAGTGCATGATCAGCCACGTGATCAGTGCATGATCAGTCATGTGATACGTGTGTGATCAGCCACGTGATCAGTGCATGATATCCACGTGATCAGTGCATGACAGCCACGTGATCAGTGCATGAGAGCCATGGGATCAGTGCATGATCAGTCACGTGATACATGTGTGATCAGCCACGTGATCAGTGCATGATGAGCCACGTGATCAGTGCATGATCAATTACGTGATCAGTGCATGATCAGTCACGTGACCAGTACATGGTTGCTACGTGATCGTTGCATGATCAGCCACGTGAGCAGTGCATGATAGCCAGTGGTCAGTGCATGATCAGTCACGTGATCAGTGCATGATCAGTCACGTGATCAGTGCATGATCATTTACGTGATCTTTGCATGATCAGTCACGTTACCAGTATATGGTTGCTACGTGATCATTCCATGACAGCCACGTGATCAGTGCATGATAGCCACGTGATGTGTGCATGAGTTACGTGATCAGAGTATGATCAGCCACGTGATCAGTGCATGAGTGCCACGTGATCAGTGCATGATAGTCACGTGACAGGTGTGTGATCAGCCACGTGATCAGTGCATGATCAGCCACGTGATCAGTGCATGATAGCCACGTGATCAGTGCATGATCAGTCACGTGAGCAGTGTATGATCAGCCACGTGATCAGTGCATGATAGCCACGTGATCAGTGCATGACAGCCACGTGATCAGTGCATGATAGCCACGTGATCAGTGCATGATCAGTCACGTGATACATGTGTGATCAGCCACGTGATCAGTGCATGATGAGCCACGTGATCAGTGCAGGATCAATTACGTGATCAGTGCATGATCAGTCACGTGACCAGTACATGGTTGCTACGTGATCGTTGCATGATCAGCCACGTGAGCAGTGCATGATAGCCACGTGATCAGTGCATGATCAGTCACGTGATCAGTACATGATCAGTCACGTGAACAGTGCATGATCATTTACGTGATCTGTGCATGATCAGTCACGTGACCAGTATATGGTTGCTACGTGATCATTCCATGATCAGCCACGTGAGCAGTGCATGATAGCCACGTGATGTGTGATGAGTTACGTGAGCAGAGTATGATCAGCCACGTGATCAGTGCATGAGTGCCACGTGATCAGTGCATGATTTGTCACGTGACAGGTGTGTGATCAGCCACGTGAACAGTGCATGTTCAGCCACGTGATCAGTGCATGATAGCCACGTGATCAGTGCATGATCAGTTACGTGAGCAGTGTATGATCAGCCACGTGATCAGTGCATGGTCAGACACGTGAACAGTGTATGATCAGCCACGTGATCAGTGCATGATATCCAAGTGATCAGTGCATGATCATCACGTGATCAGTGTATGATCAGCCACGTGAACAGTGCATGCTCAGTCACGTGATCAGGGCCTGCTGAGCTGCGTGATTACTGTCTGCTCATCTGCTTGACAATTGCCAGCTGAGCTGCACGATTCCTGCCTGTCATCTGCTTGACAATTGCCAGCTGTGCTGCGTAATTCCTGCCTGTTCAGCTGCTTGATTATTGCCAGCTGAGCAGCATGATTCCTCACACCTGAGTTCCATGATTATTGCCTGCTGACTGTTTGATTCGTGCCTACTCAGCTCTTTGTTTATTGCCTCCAGAGGCACATGATCAGTGTATGATAGCAAACATGATCAGCGCATGATCAGTCACATGATCAGCGCCATTAAGTCACGTGATCACTACATGATAGTCATGTGATCAGTCCATGCTCAGTCACGTATCAGTGCATGATCAGCCACGTGATCAGTGCATGATCAGTCACAAGATCAGTGTATGATCATCCACGTGATCAGTGCATGATCAGTCATGTGATCAGTGCATGATATAGACGTGATCAGTGCATGATCAGTCACGTGATCAGTGCATGATAGCCACGTGATCAGTGCATGATCAGTCACCTGATGGGTGTATGATCAGTCACGTGACCAGTACATGGTAGCTACATGATCATTGCATGATCAGCCACGTGAGTAGTGCATGATAGCCACGTGATCAGTGCATGATCAGTCACGTGATCAGTGCATGATCAGTCATGTGACCAGTACATGGTAGCTGCGTGATCATGCATGATCAGCCACGTGATCAGTGCATGATAGCCACGTGATCAGTGCATGATCAGTCACGTGATCAGTGCATGATCAGTCACGTGATCAGTGCATGATCAGCCACGTGATCAGTGCATGATCAGGCACGTGATCAGTGCATGATCAGTCACGTGATCAGTGCATGATCAGTCACGTGATCAGTGCATGATCAGCCACGTGATCAGTGCATGATCAGCCACGTGATCAGTGCATGATCAATTACGTGATCAGTGCATGATCAGTCACGTGACCACTACATGGTAGCGACGTGATCATTGCCTGATCAGCCACGTGATCAGTGCATGATAGCCACGTGATCAGTGCATGAGTGCCACGTGATCAGTGCATGATAGTCACGTGACAGGTGTGTGATCAGCCACGTGATCAGTGCATGATCAGCCACGTGATCAGTGCATGATAGCCACGTGATCAGTGCATGATCAGTTACGTGAGCAGTGCATGATCAGCCACGTGATCAGTGCATGATCAGACACGTGAACAGTGCATGATCAGCCACGTGATCAGTGCATGATATCCAAGTGATCAGTGCATGATCATCACGTGATCAGTGTATGATCAGCCACGTGAACAGTGCATGCTCAGTCACGTGATCTGGGCCTGCTGAGCTGCGTGATTACTGTCTGCTCATCTGCTTGACAATTGCCAGCTGAGCTGCACGATTCCTGCCTGTCATCTGCTTGACAATTGCCAGCTGTGCTGCGTAATTCCTGCCTGCTCAGCTGCTTGATTATTGCCAGCTGAGCAGCATGATTCCTCACACCTGAGTTCCATGATTATTGCCTGCTGACTGTTTGATTCGTGCCTACTCAGCTCTTTGTTTATTGCCTCCAGAGGCACATGATCAGTGTATGATAGCAAACATGATCAGCGCATGATCAGTCACATGATCAGCGCCATTAAGTCACGTGATCACTACATGATAGTCATGTGATCAGTCCATGCTCAGTCACGGTATCAGTGCATGATCAGCCACGTGATCAGTGCATGATCTGTCACAAGATTAGTGTATGATCATCCACGTGAACAGTGCACGGGCAGTCATGTGATCAGTGCATGATATAGACGTGAACAGTGCATGATCAGTCTCGTGATCAGTGCATGATAGCCACGTGATCAGTGCATGATCAGTCACCTGATGGGTGTATGATCATTCACGTGACCTGTACATGGTAGCTACATGATCATTGCATGATCAGCCACGTGAGTAGTTCATGATAGCCAGGTGATCACTGAATGATCAGTCACGTGATCAGTGCATGATCAGCCACGTGATCAGTTCATGATCAGACACGTGATCAGTGCATGATCAGCCACGTGATCAGTGCATGATCAGCCACGTGATCAGTGCATGATCAGGCACGTGATCAGTGCATGTCCAGCCACGTGATCAGTGCATGATAGCCACGTGATCAGTGCATGATCAGTCACGTGATCAGTGCATGATCAGTTATGTGATCAGTGTATGATCAGCCACGTGATCAGTGCATGATCAGCCACATGATCAGTGCATGATCAATTACGTGATCAGTGCATGATCAGTCACGTGACCAGTACATGGTAGCTACGTGATCATTGCATGATCAGCCACGTGATCAGTGCATGATAGCCACGTGATCAGTGCATGATAGCCACGTGATCAGTGCATGATCAGTCATGTGATACGTGTGTGATCAGCCACGTGATCAGTGCATGATATCCACGTGATCAGTGCATGACAGCCACGTGATCAGTGCATGAGAGCCACGGGATCAGTGCATGATCAGTCACGTGATACATGTGTGATCAGCCACGTGATCAGTGCATGATGAGCCACGTGATCAGTGCAGGATCAATTACGTGATCAGTGCATGATCAGTCACGTGACCAGTACATGGTTGCTACGTGATCGTTGCATGATCAGCCACGTGAGCAGAGCATGATAGCCACGTGATCAGTGCATGATCAGTCACGTGATCAGTACATGATCAGTCACGTGAACAGTGCATGATCATTTACGTGATCTTTGCATGATCAGTCACGTGACCAGTATATGGTTGCTACGTGATCATTCCATGACGAGCCACGTGAGCAGTGCATGATAGCCACGTGATGTGTGCATGAGTTACGTGAGCAGAGTATGATCAGCCACGTGATCAGTGCATGAGTGCCACGTGATCAGTGCATGATATGTCACGTGACAGGTGTGTGATCAGCCACGTGAACAGTGCATGTTCAGCCACGTGATCAGTGCATGATAGCCACGTGATCAGTGCATGATCAGTTACGTGAGCAGTGTATGATCAGCCACGTGATCAGTGCATGGTCAGACACGTGAACAGTGTATGATCAGCCACGTGATCAGTGCATGATATCCAGTGATCAGTGCATGATCATCACGTGATCAGTGTATGATCAGCCACGTGAACAGTGCATGCTCAGTCACGTGATCTGGGCCTGCTGAGCTGCGTGATTACTGTCTGCTCATCTGCTTGACAATTGCCAGCTGAGCTGCACGATTCCTGCCTGTCATCTGCTTGACAATTGCCAGCTGTGCTGCGAATTCCTGCCTGCTCAGCTGCTTGATTATTGCCAGCTGAGCAGCATGATTCCTCACACCTGAGTTCCATGATTATTGCCTGCTGACTGTTTGATTCGTGCCTACTCAGCTCTTTGTTTATTGCCTCCAGAGGCACATGATCAGTGTATGATAGCAAACATGATCAGCGCATGATCAGTCACATGATCAGCGCCATTAAGTCACGTGATCACTACATGATAGTCATGTGATCAGTCCATGCTCAGTCACGGTATCAGTGCATGATCAGCCACGTGATCAGTGCATGATCTGTCACAAGATTAGTGTATGATCATCCACGTGATCAGTGCACGGGCAGTCATGTGATCAGTGCATGATATAGACGTGAACAGTGCATGAACAGTCTCGTGATCAGTGCATGATAGCCACGTGATCAGTGCATGATCAGTCACCTGATGGGTGTATGATCATTCACGTGACCTGTACATGGTAGCTACATGATCATTGCATGATCAGCCACGTGAGGAGTGCATGATAGCCACGTGATCACTGCATGATCAGTCACGTGATCAGTGCATGATCAGTCATGTGACCAGTACATGGTAGCTGCGTGATCATGGCATGATCAGCCACGTGAGCAGTGCATGATAGCCACGTGATCAGTGCATGATCAGTCACGTGATCAGTGCATGATCAGTCACGTGATCAGTGCATGATCAGTCACGTGATCAGTGCATGATCAGCCACGTGATCAGTGCATGACCAGGCACGTGATCAGTGTATGTCCAGCCAAGTGATCAGTGCATGATCAGCCACGTGATCAGTGCATGATCAGTCACGTGATCAGTGCATGATCAGTTACGTGATCAGTGCATGATCAGCCACGTGATCAGTGCATGATCAGCCACATGATCAGTGCATGATCAATTACGTGATCAGTGCATGATCAGTCACGTGACCAGTACATGGTAGCTACGTGATCATTGCATGATCAGCCACGTGATCAGTGCATGATAGCCACGTGATCAGTGCATGATAGCCACGTGATCAGTGCATGATCAGTCATGTGATACGTGTGTGATCAGCCACGTGATCAGTGCATGATATCCACGTGATCAGTGCATGACAGCCACGTGATCAGTGCATGAGAGCCACGTGATCAGTGCATGATCAGTCACGTGATACATGTGTGATCAGCCACGTGATCAGTGCATCATGAGCCACGTGATCAGTGCATGATCAATTACGTGATCAGTGCATGATCAGTCACGTGACCAGTACATGGTTGCTACGTGATCGTGCATGATCAGCCACGTGAGCAGAGCATGATAGCCACGTGATCAGTGCATGATCAGTCACGTGATCAGTACATGATCAGTCACGTGAACAGTGCATGATCATTTACGTGATCAGTGCATGATCAGTCACGTGACCAGTATATGGTTGCTACGTGATCATTCCATGACGAGCCACGTGAGCAGTGCATGATAGCCACGTGATGTGTGCATGAGTTACGTGAGCAGAGTATGATCAGCCACGTGATCAGTGCATGAGTGCCACGTGATCAGTGCATGATATGTCACGTGACAGGTGTGTGATCAGCCACGTGAACAGTGCATGTTCAGCCACGTGATCAGTGCATGATAGCCACGTGATCAGTGCATGATCAGTTACGTGATCAGTGCATGATCAGCCACGTGATCAGTGCATGATATCCACGTGATCAGTGCATGATCAGCCACGTGATCAGTGCATGATAGCCACGTGATCAGTGCATGATCAGTCACGTGATCAGTGCATGATCAGCCACGTGATCAGTGCATGATCAGCCACGTGATCAGTGCATGATCAATTACGTGATCAGTGCATGATCAGTCATGTGACAGTGCATGATTGCCACGTGATCAGTGCATGATCAGCCACGTGATCAGTGCATGATAGCCACGTGATCAGTGCATGATCAGTCACGTGATCAGTGCATGATCAGTCACGTGATCAGTGCATGATCATTTACGTGATCTTGCATGATCAGTCACGTGACCAGTGTATGATAGCTACGTGATCATTGCATGATCAGCCACGTGATCAGTGCATGATAGCCACGTGATCAGTGCATGAGTCACGTGATCAGTGCATGATCAGCCACGTGATCAGTGCATGAGTGCCACGTGATCAGTGCATGATAGTCACGTGATCAGTGCATGATCAGCCACGTGATCAGTGCATGATCAGCCACGTGATCAGTGCATGATAGCCACGTGATCAGTGCATGATCAGTCACGTGATCAGTGCATGATCAGCCACGTGATCAGTGCATGATCAGTCACGTGATCAGTGCATGATCAGTCACGTGACCAGTACATGGTTGCTACGTGATCATTGCATGACAGCCACGTGAGCAGTGCATGATAGCCACGTGAGTGCATGAGTCACGTGATCAGTGCATGATCAGCCACGTGATCAGTGCATGAGTCACGTGATCAGTGCATGATAGTCACGTGACAGTGCATGATCAGCCACGTGATCAGTGCATGATCAGCCACGTGATCAGTGCATGATAGCCACGTGATCAGTGCATGATCAGTTACGTGATCAGTGTATGATCAGCCACGTGATCAGTGCATGATAGCCACGTGATCAGTGCATGATCAGCCACGTGATCAGTGCATGATAGCCACGTGATCAGTGCATGATCAGTCACGTGATCAGTGTGTGATCAGCCACGTGATCAGTGCATGATCAGCCACGTGATCAGTGCATGATCAATTACGTGATCAGTGCATGATCAGTCACGTGATCAGTGCATGATTGCTACGTGATCAGTGCATGATCAGCCACGTGATCAGTGCATGATAGCCACGTGATCAGTGCATGATCAGTCACGTGATCAGTGCATGATCAGCCACGTGATCAGTGCATGATCAGTTACGTGATCAGTGCATGATCAGTCACGTGATCAGTGCATGATAGCTACGTGATCAGTGCATGATCAGCCACGTGATCAGTGCATGATAGCCACGTGATCAGTGCATGAGTCACGTGATCAGTGCATGATCAGCCACGTGATCAGTGCATGATGCCACGTGATCAGTGCATGATAGTCACGTGATCAGTGTATGATCATCCACGTGATCAGTGCACGGGCAGTCATGTGATCAGTGCATGATATAGACGTGATCAGTGCATGATCAGTCACGTGATCAGTGCATGATAGCCACGTGATCAGTGCATGATCAGTCACCTGATCAGTGTATGATCATTCACGTGATCAGTACATGGTAGCTACGTGATCATTGCATGATCAGCCACGTGATCAGTGCATGATAGCCACGTGATCAGTGCATGATCAGTCACGTGATCAGTGCATGATCAGTCATGTGATCAGTGCATGGTAGCTGCGTGATCATGCATGATCAGCCACGTGAGCAGTGCATGATAGCCACGTGATCAGTGCATGATCAGTCACGTGATCAGTGCATGATCAGTCACGTGATCAGTGCATGATCAGCCACGTGATCAGTGCATGATCAGCACGTGATCAGTGCATGATCAGTCACGTGATCAGTGCATGATCAGTCATGTGATCAGTGTATGATCAGCCACGTGATCAGTGCATGATCAGCCACATGATCAGTGCATGATCAATTACGTGATCAGTGCATGATCAGTCACGTGACCAGTACATGGTAGCTACGTGATCATTGCATGATCAGCCACGTGATCAGTGCATGATAGCCACGTGATCAGTGCATGATAGCCACGTGATCAGTGCATGATCAGTCATGTGATACGTGTGTGATCAGCCACGTGATCAGTGCATGATATCCACGTGATCAGTGCATGACAGCCACGTGATCAGTGCATGAGAGCCACGTGATCAGTGCATGATCAGTCACGTGATACATGTGTGATCAGCCACGTGATCAGTGCATGATGAGCCACGTGATCAGTGCAGGATCAATTACGTGATCAGTGCATGATCAGTCACGTGACCAGTACATGGTTGCTACGTGATCGTTGCATGATCAGCCACGTGAGCAGAGCATGATAGCCACGTGATCAGTGCATGATCAGTCACGTGATCAGTACATGATCAGTCACGTGAACAGTGCATGATCATTTACGTGATCTTTGCATGATCAGTCACGTTACCAGTATATGGTTGCTACGTGATCATTCCATGACGAGCCACGTGAGCAGTGCATGATAGCCACGTGATGTGTGCATGAGTTACGTGAGCAGAGTATGATCAGCCACGTGATCAGTGCATGAGTGCCACGTGATCAGTGCATGATATGTCACGTGACAGGTGTGTGATCAGCCACGTGAACAGTGCATGTTCAGCCACGTGATCAGTGCATGATAGCCACGTGATCAGTGCATGATCAGTTACGTGAGCAGTGTATGATCAGCCACGTGATCAGTGCATGGTCAGACACGTGAACAGTGTATGATCAGCCACGTGATCAGTGCATGATATCCAAGTGATCAGTGCATGATCATCACGTGATCAGTGTATGATCAGCCACGTGAACAGTGCATGCTCAGTCACGTGATCTGGGCCTGCTGAGCTGCGTGATTACTGTCTGCTCATCTGCTTGACAATTGCCAGCTGAGCTGCACGATTCCTGCCTGTCATCTGCTTGACAATTGCCAGCTGTGCTGCGTAATTCCTGCCTGTTCAGCTGCTTGATTATTGCCAGCTGAGCAGCATGATTCCTCACACCTGAGTTCCATGATTATTGCCTGCTGACTGTTTGATTCGTGCCTACTCAGCTCTTTGTTTATTGCCTCCAGAGGCACATGATCAGTGTATGATAGCAAACATGATCAGCGCATGATCAGTCACATGATCAGCGCCATTAAGTCACGTGATCACTACATGATAGTCATGTGATCAGTCCATGCTCAGTCACGGTATCAGTGCATGATCAGCCACGTGATCAGTGCATGATCTGTCACAAGATTAGTGTATGATCATCCACGTGATCAGTGCATGGGCAGTCATGTGATCAGTGCATGATATAGACGTGAACAGTGCATGATCAGTCTCGTGATCAGTGCATGATAGCCACGTGATCAGTGCATGATCAGTCACCTGATGGGTGTATGATCATTCACGTGACCTGTACATGGTAGCTACATGATCATTGCATGATCAGCCACGTGAGTAGTGCATGATAGCCACGTGAGCAGTGCATGATCAGTCACGTGATCAGTGCATGATCAGTCATGTGACCAGGACATGGTAGCTGCGTGATCATGGCATGATCAGCCACGTGAGCAGTGCATGATAGCCACGTGATCAGTGCATGATCAGACACGTGATCAGTGCATGATCAGTCACGTGATCAGTGCATGATCAGCCACGTGATCAGTGCATGATCAGGCACGTGATCAGTGCATGATCAGTCACGTGATCAGTGCATGATCAGTTACGTGATCAGTGTATGATCAGCCACGTGATCAGTGCATGATCAGCCACATGATCAGTGCATGATCAATTACGTGATCAGTGCATGATCAGTCACGTGACCAGTACATGGTAGCTACGTGATCAGTGCATGATCAGCCACGTGATCAGTGCATGATAGCCACGTGATCAGTGCATGATAGCCACGTGATCAGTGCATGATCAGTCATGTGATACGTGTGTGATCAGCCACGTGATCAGTGCATGATATCCACGTGATCAGTGCATGACAGCCACGTGATCAGTGCATGAGAGCCACGTGATCAGTGCATGATCAGTCACGTGATACATGTGTGATCAGCCACGTGATCAGTGCATGATGAGCCACGTGATCAGTGCAGGATCAATTCGTGATCAGTGCATGATCAGTCACGTGACCAGTACATGGTTGCTACGTGATCGCTTGCGATCAGCCACGTGAGCAGAGCATGATAGCCACGTGGTCAGTGCATGATCACACGTGATCAGTACATGATCAGTCACGTGAACAGTGCATGATCATTTACGTGATCTTTGCATGATCAGTCACGTGACCAGTATATGGTTGCTACGTGATCATTCCATGACGAGCCACGTGAGCAGTGCATGATAGCCACGTGATGTGTGCATGAGTTACGTGAGCAGAGTATGATCAGCCACGTGATCAGTGCATGAGTGCCACGTGATCAGTGCATGATATGTAACGTGACAGGTGTGTGATCAGCCACGTGAACAGTGCATGTTCAGCCACGTGATCAGTGCATGATAGCCACGTGATCAGTGCATGATCAGTTACGTGAGCAGTGTATGATCAGCCACGTGATCAGTGCATGGTCAGACACGTGAACAGTGTATGATCAGCCACGTGATCAGTGCATGATATCCAAGTGATCAGTGCATGATCATCACGTGATCAGTGTATGATCAGCCACGTGAACAGTGCATGCTCAGTCACGTGATCTGGGCCTGCTGAGCTGCGTGATTACTGTCTGCTCATCTGCTTGACAATTGCCAGCTGAGCTGCACGATTCCTGCCTGTCATCTGCTTGACAATTGCCAGCTGTGCTGCGTAATTCCTGCCTGTTCAGCTGCTTGATTATTGCCAGCTGAGCAGCATGATTCCTCACACCTGAGTTCCATGATTATTGCCTGCTGACTGTTTGATTCGTGCCTACTCAGCTCTTTGTTTATTGCCTCCAGAGGCACATGATCAGTGTATGATAGCAAACATGATCAGCGCATGATCAGTCACATGATCAGTGCCATTAAGTCACGTGATCACTACATGATAATCATGTGATCAGTCCATGCTCAGTCACGGTATCAGTGCATGATCAGCCACGTGATCAGTGCATGATCTGTCACAAGATTAGTGTATGATCATCCACGTGAACAGTGCACGGGCAGTCATGTGATCAGTGCATGATATAGACGTGAACAGTGCATGATCAGTCTCGTGATCAGTGCATGATAGCCACGTGATCAGTGCATGATCAGTCACCTGATGGGTGTATGATCATTCACGTGACCTGTACATGGTAGCTATATGATCATTGCATGATCAGCCACGTGAGTAGTGCATGATAGCCACGTGATCACTGCATGATCAGTCACGTGATCAGTGCATGATCAGTCATGTGACCAGTACATGGTAGCTGCGTGATCATGGCATGATCAGCCACGTGAGCAGTGCATGATAGCCACGTGATCAGTGCATGATCAGACACGTGATCAGTGCATGATCAGTCACGTGATCAGTGCATGATCAGCCACGTGATCAGTGCATGACCAGGCACGTGATCAGTGTATGTCAGCCATGATCAGTGCATGATAGCCACGTGATCAGTGCATGATCAGTCACGTGATCAGTGCATGATCAGTTATGTGATCAGTGTATGATCAGCCACGTGATCAGTGCATGATCAGCCACATGATCAGTGCATGATCAATTACGTGCTCAGTGCATGATCAGTTACGTGACCAGTACATGGTAGCTACGTGATCATTGCCTGATAAGCCACGTGATCAGTGCATGATAGCCACGTGATCAGTGCATGATAGCCACATGATCAGTGCATGATCAGTCATGTGATACGTGTGTGATCAGACACATGATCAGTGCATGATATCCACGTGATCAGTGCATGACAGCCACGTGATCAGTGCATGAGAGCCACGGGATCAGTGCATGATCAGTCACGTGATACATGTGTGATCAGCCACGTGATCAGTGCATGATGAGCCACGTGATCAGTGCAGGATCAATTACGTGATCAGTGCATGATCAGTCACGTGACCAGTACATGGTTGCTACGTGATCGTTGCGTGATCAGCCACGTGAGCAGAGCATGATAGCCACGTGGTCAGTGCATGATCAGTCACGTGATCAGTACATGATCAGTCACGTGAACAGTGCATGATCATTTACGTGATCTTGCATGATCAGTCACGTTACCAGTATATGGTTGCTACGTGATCATTCCATGACGAGCCACGTGAGCAGTGCATGATAGCCACGTGATGTGTGCATGAGTTACGTGAGCAGAGTATGATCAGCCACGTGATCAGTGCATGAGTGCCACGTGATCAGTGCATGATATGTCACGTGACAGGTGTGTGATCAGCCACGTGAACAGTGCATGTTCAGCCACGTGATCAGTGCATGATAGCCACGTGATCAGTGCATGATCAGTTACGTGAGCAGTGTATGATCAGCCACGTGATCAGTGCATGGTCAGACACGTGAACAGTGTATGATCAGCCACGTGATCAGTGCATGATATCCAAGTGATCAGTGCATGATCATCACGTGATCAGTGTATGATCAGCCACGTGAACAGTGCATGCTCAGTCACGTGATCTGGGCCTGCTGAGCTGCGTGATTACTGTCTGCTCATCTGCTTGACAATTGCCAGCTGAGCTGCACGATTCCTGCCTGTCATCTGCTTGACAATTGCCAGCTGTGCTGCGTAATTCCTGCCTGCTCAGCTGCTTGATTATTGCCAGCTGAGCAGCATGATTCCTCACACCTGTGTTCCATGATTATTGCCTGCTGACTGTTTGATTCGTGCCTACTCAGCTCTTTGTTTATTGCCTCCAGAGGCACATGATCAGTGTATGTTAGCAAACATGATCAGCGCATGATCAGTCACATGATCAGCGCCATTAAGTCACGTGATCACTACATGATAGTCATGTGATCAGTCCATGCTCAGTCACGGTATCAGTGCATGATCAGCCACGTGATCAGTGCATGATCTGTCACAAGATTAGTGTATGATCATCCACGTGATCAGTGCACGGGCAGTCATGTGATCAGTGCATGATATAGACGTGAACAGTGCATGATCAGTCTCGTGATCAGTGCATGATAGCCACGTGATCAGTGCATGATCAGTCACCTGATGGGTGTATGATCATTCACGTGACCTGTACATGGTAGCTACATGATCATTGCATGATCAGCCACGTGAGTAGTTCATGATAGCCACGTGATCACTGCATGATCAATCACGTGATCAGTGCATGATCAGTCATGTGACCAGGACATGGTAGCTGCGTGATCATGGCATGATCAGCCACGTGAGCAGTGCATGATAGCCACGTGATCAGTGCATGATCAGACACGAGATCAGTGCATGATCAGTCACGTGATCAGTGCATGATCAGCCACGTGATCAGTGAATGACCAGGCACGTGATCAGTGCATGATCAGTCACGTGATCAGTGCATGATCAGTTATGTGATCAGTGTATGATCAGCCACGTGAGCAGTGCATGATCAGCCACATGATCAGTGCATGATCAATTACGTGCTCAGTGCATGATCAGTCACGTGACCAGTACATGGTAGCTACGTGATCATTGCCTGATCAGCCACGTGATCAGTGCATGATAGCCACCTGATCAGTGCATTATAGCCACGTGATCAGTGCATGATCAGTCATGTGATACGTGTGTGATCAGCCACGTGATCAGTGCATGATATCCACGTGATCAGTGCATGACAGCCACGTGATAAGTGCATGAGAGCCACGGGATCAGTGCATGATCAGTCACGTGATACATGTGTGATCAGCCACGTGATCAGTGCATGATGAGCCACGTGATCAGTGCAGGATCAATTACGTGATCAGTGCATAATCAGTCACGTGACCAGTACATGGTTGCTACGTGATCGTTGCATGATCAGCCACGTGAGCAGAGCATGATAGCCACGTGGTCAGTGCATGATCAGTCACGTGATCAGTACATGATCAGTCACGTGAACAGTGCATGATCATTTACGTGATCTTTGCATGATCAGTCACGTTACCAGTATATGGTTGCTACGTGATCATTCCATGACGAGCCACGTGAGCAGTGCATGATAGCCACGTGATGTGTGCATGAGTTACGTGAGCAGAGTATGATCAGCCACGTGATCAGCATGAGTGCCACGTGATCAGTGCATGATATGTCACGTGACAGGTGTGTGATCAGCCACGTGAACAGTGCATGTTCAGCCACGTGATCAGTGCATGATAGCCACGTGATCAGTGCATGATCAGTTACGTGAGCAGTGTATGATCAGCCACGAGATCAGTGCATGGTCAGACACGTGAACAGTGTATGATCAGCCACGTGATCAGTGCATGATATCCAAGTGATCAGTACATGATCATCACGTGATCAGTGTATGATCAGCCACGTGAACAGTGCATGCTCAGTCACGTGATCTGGGCCTGCTGAGCTGCGTGATTACTGTCTGCTCATCTGCTTGACAATTGCCAGCTCAGCTGCACGATTCCTGCCTGTCATCTGCTTGACAATTGCCAGCTGTGCTGCGTAATTCCTGCCTGCTCAGCTGCTTGATTATTGCCAGCTGAGCAGCATGATTCCTCACACCTGTGTTCCATGATTATTGCCTGCTGACTGTTTGATTCGTGCCTACTCAGCTCTTTGTTTATTGCCTCCAGAGGCACATGATCAGTGTATGATAGCAAACATGATCAGCGCATGATCAGTCACATGATCAGCGCCATTAAGTCACGTGATCACTACATGATAGTCATGTGATCAGTCCATGCTCAGTCACGGTATCAGTGCATGATCAGCCACGTGATCAGTGCATGATCTGTCACAAGATTAGTGTATGATCATCCACGTGATCAGTGCACGGGCAGTCATGTGATCAGTGCATGATATAATCGTGAACAGTGCATGATCAGTCTCGTGATCAGTGCATGATAGCCACGTGATCAGTGCATGATCAGTCACCTGATGGGTGTATGATCATTCACGTGACCTGTACATGGTAGCTACATGATCATTGCATGATCAGCCACGTGAGTAGTTCATGATAGCCACGTGATCACTGAATGATCAGTCACGTGATCAGTGCATGATCACCCACGTGATCAGTTCATGATCAGACACGAGATCAGTGCATGATCAGTCACGTGATCAGTGCATGATCAGCCACGTGATTAGTGCATGACCAGGCACGTGATCAGTGTATGTCCAGCCAAGTGATCAGTGCATGATAGCCACGTGATCAGTGCATGATCAGTCACGTGATCAGTGCATGATCAGTTATGTGATCAGTGTATGATCAGCCACGTGATCAGTGCATGATCAGCCACATGATCAGTGCATGATCAATTACGTGCTCAGTGCATGATCAGTTACGTGACCAGTACAAGGTAGCCACGTGATCATTGCCTGATAAGCCACGTGATCAGTGCATGATAGCCACGTGATCAGTGCATGATCAGCCACGTGATCAGTGCATGATCAGTCATGTGATACGTGTGTGATCAGCCACGTGATCAGTGCATGATATCACGAGATCATTGCATGACAGCCACGTGATCAGTGCATGAGAGCCACGGGATCAGTGCATGATCAGTCACGTGATACATGTGTGATCAGCCACGTGATCAGTGCATGATGAGCCACGTGATCAGTGCAGGATCAATCACGTGATCGGTGCATGATCAGTCACGTGACCAGTACATGGTTGCTACGTGATCGTGCATGATCAGCCACGTGATCAGAGCATGATAGCCACGTGGTCAGTGCATGATCAGTCACGTGATCAGTACATGATCAGACACGTGAACAGTGCATGATCATTTACGTGATCTTTGCATGATCAGTCACGTTACCAGTATATGGTTGCTACGTGATCATTCCATGACAGCCACGTGAGCAGTGCATGATAGCCACGTGATGTGTGCATGAGTTACGTGAGCAGAGTATGATCAGCCACGTGATCAGTGCATGAGTTCCACGTGATCAGTGCATGATATGTCACGTGACAGGTGTGTGATCAGCCACGTGAACAGTGCATGTTCAGCCACGTGATCAGTGCATGATAGCCACGTGATCAGTGAATGATCAGTTACGTGAGCAGTGTATGATCAGCCACGTGATCAGTGCATGATATCCACGTGATCAGTGCATGACAGCCACGTGATCAGTGCATGAGAGCCACGGGATCAGTGCATGATCAGTCACGTGATACATGTGTGATCAGCCACGTGATCAGTGCATGATGAGCCACGTGATCAGTGCAGGATCAATTACGTGATCAGTGCAGGATAAGTCACGTGACCAGTACATGGTTGCTACGTGATCGTTGCATGATCAGCCACGTGAGCAGATCATGATAGCCACGTGGTCAGTGCATGATCAGTCACGTGATCAGTACATGATCAGTCACGTGAACAGTGCATGATCATTTACGTGATCTTTGCATGATCAGTCACGTTACAGTATATGGTTGCTACGTGATCATTCCATGACGAGCCACGTGAGCAGTGCATGATAGCCACGTGATGTGTGCATGAGTTACGTGAGCAGAGTATGATCAGCCACGTGATCAGTGCATGAGTGCCATGTGATCAGTGCATGATATGTCACGTGACAGGTGTGTGATCAGCCACGTGAACAGTGCATGTTCAGCCACGTGATCAGTGCATGATAGCCACGTGATCAGTGCATGATCAGTTACGTGAGCAGTGTATGATCAGCCACGTGATCAGTGCATGGTCAGACACGTGAACAGTGTATGATCAGCCACGTGATCAGTGCATGATATCCAAGTGATCAGTGCATGATCATCACGTGATCAGTGTATGATCAGGCACGTGAACAGTGCATGCTCAGTCACGTGATCTGGGCCTGCTGAGCTGCGTGATTACTGTCTGCTCATCTGCTTGACAATTGCCAGCTGAGATGCACGATTCCTGCCTGTCATCTGCTTGACAATTGCCAGCTGTGCTGCGTAATTCCTGCCTGCTCAGCTGCTTGATTATTGCCAGCTGAGCAGCATGATTCCTCACACCTGTGTTCCATGATTATTGCCTGCTGACTGTTTGATTCGTGCCTACTCAGCTCTTTGTTTATTGCCTCCAGAGGCACATGATCAGTGTATGATAGCAAACATGATCAGCGCATGATCAGTCACATGATCAGCGCCATTAAGTCACGTGATCACTACATGATAGTCATGTGATCAGTCCATGCTCAGTCACGGTATCAGTGCATGATCAGCCACGTGATCAGTGCATGATCTGTCACAAGATTAGTGTATGATCATCCACGTGATCAGTGCACGGGCAGTCATGTGATCAGTGCATGATATAGACGTGAACAGTGCATGATCAGTCTCGTGATCAGTGCATGATAGCCACGTGATCAGTGCATGATCAGTCACCTGATGGGTGCATGATCATTCACGTGACCTGTACATGGTAGCTACATGATCATTGCATGATCAGCCACCTGAGTAGTTCATGATAGCCACGTGATCACTGCATGATCAGTCACGTGATCAGTGCATGATCAGTCACGTGACCAGTACATGGTAGCTGCGTGATCATTGCATGATCAGCCACGTGAGCAGTGCATGATAGCCACGTGATCAGTGCATGATCAGACACGTGATCAGTGCATGATCAGACACGTGATCAGTGCATGATCAGTCACGTGATCAGTGCATGATCAGCCACGTGATCAGTGCGTGACCAGGCACGTGATCAGTGTATGTCAGCCAAGTGATCAGTGCATGATAGCCACGTGATCAGTGCATGATCAGTCACGTGATCAGTGCATGATCAGTTACGTGATCAGTGTATGATCAGCCACGTGATCAGTGCATGATCAGCCACATGATCAGTGCATGATCAATTACGTGCTCAGTGCATGATCAGTTACGTGACCAGTACAAGGTAGCTACGTGATCATTGCCTGATAAGCCACGTGATCAGTGCATGATAGCCACGTGATCAGTGCATGATAGCCACGTGATCAGTGCATGATCAGTCATGTGATACGTGTGTGATCAGCCACATGATCAGTGCATGATATCCACGAGATCAGTGCATGATCAGCCACGTGATCAGTGCATGAGAGCCACGTGATCAGTGCATGATCAGTCACGT
Organism: Bos javanicus; assembly: GCF_032452875.1. Taxonomy (NCBI): domain Eukaryota; kingdom Metazoa; phylum Chordata; class Mammalia; order Artiodactyla; family Bovidae; genus Bos; species Bos javanicus. Next base: position 100,560 of record NW_026894578.1, read on the forward strand.
GATACATGTGTGATCAGCCACGTGATCAGTGCATGATGAGCCACGTGAGCAGTGCATGATAGCCACGTGATGTGTGCATGAGTTACGTGAGCAGAGTATGATCAGCCACGTATCAGTGCATGAGTGCCACGTGATCAGTGCATGATATGTCACGTGACAGGTGTGTGATCAGCCACGTGAACAGTGCATGTTCAGCCACGTGATCAGTGCATGATAGCCACGTGATCAGTGCATGATCAGTTACGTGAGCAGTGTATGATCAGCCACGTGATCAGTGCATGGTCAGACACGTGAACAGTGTATGATCAGCCACGTGATCAGTGCATGATATCCAAGTGATCAGTGCATGATCATCACGTGATCAGTGTATGATCAGCCACGTGAACAGTGCATGCTCAGTCACGTGATCTGGGCCTGCTGAGCTGCGTGATAACTGTCTGCTCATCTGCTTGACAATTGCCAGCTGAGCTGCACGATTCCTGCCTGTCATCTGCTTGACAATTGCCAGCTGTGCTGCATAATTCCTGCCTGTTCAGCTGCTTGATTATTGCCAGCTGAGCAGCATGATTCCTCGCAGCTGAGTTCCATGATTATTGCCTGCTGACTGTTTGATTCGTGCCTACTCAGCTCTTTGTTTATTGCCTCCAGAGGCACATGATCAGTGTATGATAACAAACATGATCAGCGCATGATCAGTCACATGATCAGCGCCATTAAGTCATGTGATCACTACATGATAGTCATGTGATCAGTCCATGCTCAGTCACGGTATCAGTGCATGATCAGCCACGTGATCAGTGCATGATCTGTCACAAGATTAGTGTATGAACATCCACGTGATCAGTGCACGGGCAGTCATGTGATCAGTGCATGATATAGACGTGAACAGTGCATGATCAGTCTCGTGATCCGTGCATGATAGCCACGTGATCAGTGCATGATCAGTCACCTGATGGGTGTATGATCATTCACGTGACCTGTACATGGTAGCTACATGATCATTGCATGATCAGCCACGTGAGTAGTTCATGATAGCCACGTGATCACTGCATGATCAGTCACGTGATCAGTGCATGATCACTCACGTGATCAGTTCATGATCAGACACGTGATCAGTGCATGATCAGTCACGTGATCAGTGCATGATCAGCCACGTGATCAGTGCATGACCAGGCACGTGATCAGTATATGTCCAGCCAAGTGATCAGTGCATGATAGCCACGTGATCAGTGCATGATCAGTCACGTGATCAGTGCATGATCAGTTATGTGATCAGTGTATGATCAGCCACGTGATCAGTGCATGATCAGCCACATGATCAGTGCATGATCAATTACGTGATCAGTGCATGATCAGTCACGTGACCAGTACATGGTAGCTACGTGATCATTGCCTGATCAGCCACATGATCAGTGCATGATAGCCACGTGATCAGTGCATGATAGCCACGTGATCAGTGCATGATCAGTCATGTGATACGTGTGTGATCAGCCACGTGATCAGTGCATGATATCCACGTGATCAGTGCATGACAGCCACGTGATCAGTGCATGAGAGCCATGGGATCAGTGCATGATCAGTCACGTGATACATGTGTGATCAGCCACGTGATCAGTGCATGATGAGCCACGTGATCAGTGCAGGATCAATTACGTGATCAGTGCATGATCAGTCACGTGACCAGTACATGGTTGCTACGTGATCGTTGCATGATCAGCCACGTGAGCAGAGCATGATAGCCACGTGGTCAGTGCATGATCAGTCACGTGATCAGTACATGATCAGTCACGTGAACAGTGCATGATCATTTACGTGATCTTTGCATGATCAGTCACGTTACCAGTATATGGTTGCTACGTGATCATTCCATGACGAGCCACGTGAGCAGTGCATGATAGCCACGTGATGTGTGCATGAGTTACGTGAGCAGAGTATGATCAGCCACGTGATCAGTGCATGAGTGCCACGTGATCAGTGCATGATATGTCACGTGACAAGTGTGTGATCAGCCACGTGAACAGTGCATGTTCAGCCACGTGATCAGTGCATGATAGCCACGTGATCAGTGCATGATCAGTTACGTGAGCAGTGTATGATCAGCCACGTGATCAGTGCATGGTCAGACACGTGAACAGTGTATGATCAGCCACGTGATCAGTGCATGATATCCAAGTGATCAGTGCATGATCATCACGTGATCAGTGTATGATCAGCCACGTGAACAGTGCATGCTCAGTCACGTGATCTGGGCCTGCTGAGCTGCGTGATTACTGTCTGCTCATCTGCTTGACAATTGCCAGCTGAGCTGCACGATTCCTGCCTGTCATCTGCTTGACAATTGCCAGCTGTGCTGCGTAATTCCTGCCTGCTCAGCTGCTTGATTATTGCCAGCTGAGCAGCATGATTCCTCACACCTGAGTTCCATGATTATTGCCTGCTGACTGTTTGATTCGTGCCTACTCAGCTCTTTGTTTATTGCCTCCAGAGGCACATGATCAGTGTATGATAGCAAACATGATCAGCGCATGATCAGTCACATGATCAGCGCCATTAAGACACGTGATCACTACATGATAGTCATGTGATCAGTCCATGCTCAGTCACGGTATCAGTGCATGATCAGCCACGTGATCAGTGCATGATCTGTCACAAGATTAGTGTATGATCATCCACGTGATCAGTGCACGGGCAGTCATGTGATCAGTGCATGATATAGACGTGAACAGTGCATGATCAGTCTCGTGATCAGTGCATGATAGCCACGTGATCAGTGCATAATCAGTCACCTGATGGGTGTATGATCATTCACGTGACCTGTACATGGTAGCTACATGATCATTGCATGATCAGCCACCTGAGTAGTTCATGATAGCCACGTGATCACTGCATGATCAGTCACGTGATCAGTGCATGATCAGTCATGTGACCAGTACATGGTAGCTGCGTGATCATGGCATGATCAGCCACGTGAGCAGTGCATGATAGCCACGTGATCAGTGCATGATCAGACACGAGATCAGTGCATGATCAGACACGTGATCAGTGCATGATCAGTCACGTGATCAGTGCATGATCAGCCACGTGATCAGTGCATGACCAGGCACGTGATCAGTGTATGTCCAGCCAAGTGATCAGTGCATGATAGCCACGTGATCAGTGCATGATCAGTCACGTGATCAGTGCATGATCAGTTATGTGATCAGTGTATGATCAGCCACGTGATCAGTGCATGATCAGCCACATGATCAGTGCATGATCAATTACGTGCTCAGTGCATGATCAGTTACGTGACCAGTACAAGGTAGCTACGTGATCATTGCCTGATAAGCCACGTGATCAGTGCATGATAGCCACGTGATCAGTGCATGATAGCCACGTGATCAGTGCATGATCAGTCATGTGATACGTGTGTGATCAGCCACATGATCAGTGCATGATATCCACGAGATCAGTGCATGACAGCCACGTGATCAGTGCATGAGAGCCACGGGATCAGTGCATGATCAGTCACGTGATACATGTGTGATCAGCCACGTGATCAGTGCATGATGAGCCACGTGATCAGTGCAGGATCAATTACGTGATCAGTGCATGATCAGTCACGTGGCCAGTACATGGTTGCTACGTGATCGTTGCATGATCAGCCACGTGAGCAGAGCATGATAGCCACGTGGTCAGTGCATGATCAGTCACGTGATCAGTACATGATCAGACACGTGAACAGTGCATGATCATTTACGTGATCTTTGCATGATCAGTCACGTTACCAGTATATGGTTGCTACGTGATCATTCCATGACGAGCCACGTGAGCAGTGCATGATAGCCACGTGATGTGTGCATGAGTTACGTGGCAGAGTATGATCAGCCACGTGATCAGTGCATGAGTTCCACGTGATCAGTGCATGATATGTCACGTGACAGGTGTGTGATCAGCCACGTGAACAGTGCATGTTCAGCCACGTGATCAGTGCATGATAGCCACGTGATCAGTGCATGATCAGTTACGTGAGCAGTGTATGATCAGCCACGTGATCAGTGCATGATATCCACGTGATCAGTGCATGACAGCCACGTGATCAGTGCATGAGAGCCACGGGATCAGTGCATGATCAGTCACGTGATACATGTGTGATCAGCCACGTGATCAGTGCATGATGAGCCACGTGATCAGTGCAGGATCAATTACGTGATCAGTGCATGATCAGTCACGTGACCAGTACATGGTTGCTACGTGATCGTTGCATGATCAGCCACGTGAGCAGAGCATGATAGCCACGTGGTCAGTGCATGATCAGTCACGTGATCAGTACATGATCAGTCACGTGAACAGTGCATGATCATTTACGTGATCTTTGCATGATCAGTCACGTTACCAGTATATGGTTGCTACGTGATCATTCCATGATGAGCCACGTGAGCAGTGCATGATAGCCACGTGATGTGTGCATGAGTTACGTGAGCAGAGTATGATCAGCCACGTGATCAGTGCATGAGTGCCACGTGATCAGTGCATGATTTGTCACGTGACAGGTGTGTGATCAGCCACGTGAACAGTGCATGTTCAGCCACGTGATCAGTGCATGATAGCCACGTGATCAGTGCATGATCAGTTACGTGAGCAGTGTATGATCAGCCACGTGATCAGTGCATGGTCAGACACGTGAACAGTGTATGATCAGCCACGTGATCAGTGCATGATATCCAAGTGATCAGTGCATGATCATCACGTGATCAGTGTATGATCGGCCACGTGAACAGTGCATGCTCAGTCACGTGATCTGGGCCTGCTGAGCTGCGTGATTACTGTCTGCTCATCTGCTTGACAATTGCCAGCTGAGCTGCACGATTCCTGCCTGTCATCTGCTTGACAATTGCCAGCTGTGCTGCATAATTCCTGCCTGTTCAGCTGCTTGATTATTGCCAGCTGAGCAGCATGATTCCTCACACCTGAGTTCCGTGATTATTGCCTGCTGACTGTTTGATTCGTGCCTACTCAGCTCTTTGTTTATTGCCTCCAGAGGCACATGATCAGTGTATGATAGCAAACATGATCAGCGCATGATCAGTCACATCATCAGCGCCACTAACTCACGTGATCACTACATGATAGTCATGTGATCAGTCCATGCTCAGTCACAGTATCAGTGCATGATCAGCCACGTGATCAGTGCATGATCTGTCACAAGATTAGTGTATGATCATCCACGTGATCAGTGCATGGGCAGTCATGTGATCAGTGCATGATATAGACGTGAACAGTGCATGATCAGTCTCGTGATCAGTGCATGATAGCCACGTGATCAGTGCATGATCAGTCACCTGATGGGTGTATGATCATTCACGTGACCTGTACATGGTAGCTACATGATCATTGCATGATCAGCCACATGAGTAGTTCATGATAGCCACGTGATCACTGCATGATCAGTCACGTGATCAGTGCATGATCAGTCATGTGACCAGGACATGGTAGCTGCGTGATCATGGCATGATCAGCCACGTGAGCAGTGCATGATAGCCACGTGATCAGTGCATGATCAGACACGAGATCAGTGCATGATCAGTCACGTGATCAGTGCATGATCAGCCACGTGATCAGTGCATGACCAGGCACGTGATCAGTGCATGACAGTCACGTGATCAGTGCATGATCAGTTATGTGATCAGTGTATGATCAGCCACGTGATCAGTGCATGAACAGCCACATGATCAGTGCATGATCAATTACGTGCTCAGTGCATGATCAGTTACGTGACCAGTACATGGTAGCTACGTGATCATTGCCTGATAAGCCACGTGATCAGTGCATGATAGCCACGTGATCAGTGCATGAGTGCCACGTGATCAGTGCATGATATGTCACGTGACAGGTGTGTGATCAGCCACGTGAACAGTGCATGTTCAGCCACGTGATCAGTGCATGATAGCCACGTGATCAGTGCATGATCAGTTACGTGAGCAGTGTATGATCAGCCACGTGATCAGTGCATGGTCAGACACGTGAACAGTGTATGATCAGCCACGTGATCAGTGGATGATATCCAAGTGATCAGTGCATGATCATCACGTGATCAGTGTATGATCAGCCACGTGAACAGTGCATGCTCAGTCACGTGATCTGGGCATGCTGAGCTGCGTGATTACTGTCTGCTCATCTGCTTGACAATTGCCAGCTGAGCTGCACGATTCCTGCCTGTCATCTGCTTGACAATTGCCAGCTGTGCTGCGTAATTCCTGCCTGCTCAGCTGCTTGATTATTGCCAGCTGAGCAGCATGATTCCTCACACCTGAGTTCCATGATTATTGCCTGCTGACTGTTTGATTCGTGCCTACTCAGCTCTTTGTTTATTGCCTCCAGAGGCACATGATCAGTGTATGATAGCAAACATGATCGGCGCATGATCAGTCACATGATCAGCGCCATTAAGTCACGTGATCACTACATGATAGTCATGTGATCAGTCCATGCTCAGTCACGGTATCAGTGATGATCAGCCACGTGATCAGTGCATGATCTGTCACAAGATTAGTGTATGATCATCCACGTGAACAGTGCACGGGCAGTCATGTGATCAGTGCATGATATAGACGTGAACAGTGCATGATCAGTCTCGTGATCAGTGCATGATAGCCACGTGATCAGTGCATGATCAGTCACCTGATGGGTGTATGATCATTCACGTGACCTGTACATGGTAGCTACATGATCATTGCATGATCAGCCACGTGAGTAGTTCATGATAGCCAGGTGATCACTGAATGATCAGTCACGTGATCAGTGCATGATAGTCACGTGATCAGTTCATGATCAGACACGAGATCAGTGCATGATCAGTCACGTGATCAGTGCATGATCAGCCACGTGATCAGTGCATGACCAGGCACGTGATCAGTGTATGTCCAGCCACGTGATCAGTGCATGATAGCCACGTGATCAGTGCATGATCAGTCACGTGATCAGTGCATGATCAGTTATGTGATCAGTGTATGATCAGCCACGTGATCAGTGCATGATCAGCCACATGATCAGTGCATGATCAATTACGTGATCAGTGCAAGATCAGTCACGTGACCAGTACATGGTAGCTACGTGATCATTGCCTGATCAGCCACATGATCAGTGCATGATAGCCACGTGATCAGTGCATGATAGCCACGTGATCAGTGCATGATCAGTCATGTGATACGTGTGTGATCAGCCACGTGATCAGTGCATGATATCCACGTGATCAGTGCATGACAGCCACGTGATCAGTGCATGAGAGCCACGGGATCAGTGCATGATCAGTCACGTGATACATGTGTGATCAGCCACGTGATCAGTGCATGATGAGCCACGTGATCAGTGCAGGATCAATTACGTGATCAGTGTCATGTGATCAGTCACGTGACCAGTACATGGTTGCTACGTGATCGTTGCATGATCAGCCACGTGAGCAGAGCATGATAGCCACGTGGTCAGTGCATGATCAGTCACGTGATCAGTACATGATCAGCCACGTGATCAGTGCATGATCTACTACGATCTTTGCATGATCAGTCATGTTATCAGTACATGGTCAAGTACGTGATCATTCCATGATCGCAGCCACGTGAG